>NC_142438.1:28347045-28649659 GCF_059453495.1 Arachis ipaensis | reverse complement strand
GTGCTAACTTAAGCATCGGAGTCTCTTGCAGGTACCCCCCACCCTCCGGTGGTCAAGGATCAACAGTGCAGCAAGTCCAACAAGTCGGACACAATAACTCCAACCGCCACCAGCCAGCCGGACACGCCATCTCCGACCAGTACAGAAGATCTCATCCGAGATCGACCTCCAGTTTCAGGTAACCCTCGGAATAGGTAGCAAACTCTTGTTAGTCTCATAAGGAGGTTCTTGAGGTTAGGATCAATTGACTCAATCTTCATGCAATTCTCCTCCTCACTTGAATGATGCATGATTTTAAAGACATGAAAAAACAAGTGCTCATCATGCACCCTCAACATTAATTCTCCATTTTCCACATCTATTAAAGCTCTTCCAGTGGCTAGAAAAGGTCTCCCTAGAATGATAGAGGCATTCTCATCTTCCTCCATGTCAAGAATAACAAAATTCACTGGAAGAAAAAACTTTTCTACTTTGATCAAGACATTTTCAACCACTCCATGTGTATACTTGATTGATTTATCTGCCATTTGTAAAGCTATTCTTGTGGACTTTATCTCTTGAATTTGAAGCTTTTTCATCATAGAAAGAGGCATCAAATTGATACTTACCCCTAAATCACACAATGCTCTTTCAAAAGTTGTGTTTCCAATGGTGCAGGGAATTTGGAAACTCCCAGGATCTCTCTTCTTTCTTGAAAAATTTCTTTGAATAATTGCACTACACTCTCTAGTCATGACCACTGTTTGGCCTCCCTTTAAGGATCTTTTCTTGGACAACAATTCCTTTATGAATTTAACATATAGTAGCATTTGTTCAAGAGCTTCTATGAATGAAATGTTGATTTGTAGTGTCTTGAATATCTCTAAGAATTTGGAGTATTGATTTTTCTTGTCCTCCCCCTGGAGCCTTTAGGATATGGAATCTTAGGCTTGTACTCAGGCACTGGAAACTTCTCAATTGGTGGCTCTTTTGAAGCTTGAATTGATTGTTCTTGAGAAGTTGTGATCACGTGCTCCTCTAAAGGATTGGCTTCCTCTTGGGCCTCTTTTCCTTATTTGTCAGTGGCATCCTTCTTGGCTACTTTTTCCACTACCTTTCTACTTTTTAAATAAATAGCTTTGCACTCTTTCTTGGGGTTCAGAATTGTATCACTACGAAGAGAATTTTTGGGTTTCTCCACAAATTGTTTTGCAAGTTAACTCGCATCTCTAAGTTTCTTATGGAGGCATCTTGGTTCTTAAAATTGGATCTGATTTCTTACATAAAATTGGAGGTCTCTTCCATGAAATTGTTGCTTCTTTGGATGAATGTGGATGTATGTTGGGTGAGTGTTTCTAAGGCATTTTTTAGAAAGTTTATTCTTGGTGGATTTTATGGTAGTTCTGTGGGTGGTGTCTGGGATTGGTAAGGATTGTTAAGGGTATTAAAATTGTTGGTTTGTTAATTTTGGTTATGGTTCTCCCAACCAAAGTTAGAGTGATTCCTCCATCCCTGGTTATAGATTTTGGAATAAGGGATATTAGGTGGTGGATTTTAAAATTTTTTTATGTAGTTAACTTGCTCTTCCTTGAACAACCCACATTCGTCATCCTTGTGAACTCCTCCACATAAGTTACAACTCACCTGTGAAACCACTGAGGAGACTTGCATGTGCCCCATTTGCCTTGTGAGTGTCTGAGTGAGGCAATTTGTTGGGACATCATCTTGTTTTGTGCCAAAAGAGTATCCAAGGTATCCAACTCTATCACGTCTCTCTTCGTTGTTCTTTCAGAAGAGTATAAATATTGATTGTTAGCCACAATCTCAATCAAATCCAATGCATCTTCAATGGTCTTCATATGCATGGATCCTCCAGGTGAGGAATCCAATAAGGTCCTAGAAGTGGGTGTGAGTCCATAATAGAATATTTGTAATTGCATCCAGTCAGCAAACATATTTTAGGGAAACTTTCTCATCATCTCTTTGTACCTCTCCCAAACTTCATAAAGAGATTCTCCATCTTTCTGATTGAAAGTTTGGATATCATGTCTCAGCTTTGCCAACCTTTGGAGTGGAAAAAACTTAGTTAGGAACTTCTTTACTAAATCATCCCATGTTGCAATGCTCTTCTTAGGCTGAGTCTCAAGCCACTTCTTGACTCGGTCCCTCACAAAGAAAGGGAACAACATCAAATGATATGCTTCAGCAAAGACACCATTAGACTTGATGGTGTCACATATTTGTAGAAAGCTAGAGATAAACAGGTTGAGGTTTTCTTAAAGGCTCCCACTGAATTGACAATTTTGTTGAACCAGAGTTATAAGTTGAGACTTCAACTCAAAATTATTTGCCTCCACAGTGGGCCTCATTATGCTACTTCCACAACTATTGTTTGTGGGGGGTGACATAGTCTCTAGGAGTCCTTCTGATATTAGCATTAGCATTGTTGTTGGCTGCCATGCTTTCTGCCTTAATTTTTTCTTTACTGACTTCTTCAAATTGGTGGTCTCTAGCTTGCTTTCTTTGTCGCCAAAGAGTCCTTTCAATTTTTAGATCGTAAAGAAGAGGCTCTTTCTCTTTATTTCTCTGTATAAACAAACAGAAAATAAGAAAATTTGGAATTTTCTACATCAAAGTGAAGAGAATTCCCAGTGAAGTAACTAACAAAAATGAAATAAACTGAAATAAAAGAGTCTAATCTAGGTAATAAATTAACGGGTAGTTGTTATATCTCAATTAATCTCTGGCAACGGCGCAAAAAACTTGATGTGGATTTTACAAAACCACAAATGATCAGCAAGTGCACCGAGTCGTATCAAGTAATACCACGAGAGTGGGTTATCGTTCCCACGAGGATTAACAGATTAAGCAAGTAATAATCAATTGATTATTCTAGTCAGACAATTAAAATTTAGGTTTTTAGAAAGCTTTAACATCAAACAGTGAAATAAACAAAGGCAAACCATGAGTATTGAGAAAATAATATGATTAGAAGAGTTAAGGTTTCAGAGATGTTCAGACTTTCAGAAAAATACTTTTCACTTTTTACCTTGATCATGCAAAGATGTATCTATGGAAAACTGTTAGTAATCAAACCTCAATCCTTTGGTAATTTAATTTCTCTTTAACCTAATTAATCACTAATTCCTTAGTCAATCACTTAAGAAAATAGTTGAATCATGTTCATTGATTTAGAAGCCACATAATTCACAAGAATTATTCCTAGTTGATTCGATGTCACATATCAAGTCTAGTTTTTAAACTTAAGAATTGTGAGAATAAGTTCTCAAGTTTAATTCAATTAATTAACTTTTTCAAGAAATTAAGAAAATTCAAGTCAGACAAGAATTATTCCCAACACATTCAAATCCTTTGGATGAAAAAGAAAAACTTTTTCTTAAGAAAACATCAATGCATTAATCAAAGGTAGAAAAGCTAGAATATTAGTTCATAGGAATTAACAGAGCTCTTAACCTTAATCAAGGAGATTAGTTGCTCATGATTTTAGAGAAAACCTAAAATTATCAAGTATAAAAAGTGCTGAATAAAAAAAATGTGTGTGTCCTCTCCCTTCTATACTAACCCTAAAACAAATTTTAAATTCAAAACTTAAAACGGAATCAATTTAAGACAAAATCAAATCAAACTAATTAATGTTTCTCCTCCTCCAGTTAAGCCTCAAATCTTTCTCCTCATGATTCTCGATCAATGCTATAATTGAGCTTAAGTTGAGCCTTGAGTGAATCACTTAAGTCTTGAAGAATTGGAGGACTTAATTGAATGAATTAAAGCCCCCGGGAGGTGACCCATAATCCCACGTCACACGTGAATCCCTTCACATTGTACGTGAAGTCAAATCTTGTCCAATTTTCTCTCTGTCTTGATCACGTTAGACGTGGAGAGTCCCACGTTGAACATGGCTTCATCTTGCTTTAATTTTTGCCTCTGTTTTGCTCCCAGGTGTCCCACGGCTGAATTTTTACATGAGACACGAACTGAGTGTCGTACGTATGCATGGCAGATGTGTACGTATGATGCTCCTTATGGCTTTAATCGTGCGTACGCATGCTAGATAGATACACGTGATACCTTTCTATGACTCTAATCGTGCATACGCATGATAGATGCGTGCGTATGACTCCCTTTGATTCTCTCTTTACGTTTCATGTCTGGAGACTCACGTTGCACGCTAATGTTATCATGCGTACGCATGCCAGACGAGTGTGCACGATGGCCCTTTTTGCACTGGTTGTGTGTACGTGCATGAGATGCGTAGGCACAACAACCCTATGTACAATGGCTATGTCTTCACGTCTCACGGTTGCACTTCACACTTCCAATTTTTGCTTTTTGTTTTGCTTAGCTGTTCCATGCCTAGATGCCCATATTGCACGGTTATCTTTCCGCATCAATCAGTGTATAGGGAGCTCTCTGTTTGGTTCATAGGGCTCTTTGAGTTGCTTTCCCTTCTTGTTTTTCTTACTCAAAGTGATTCCTAGCCTCTTTTTCCCTTTGATATTTGTCAATTCTCTTCAAAATTCTCCTGTAATCAATGAATTCAACTAACTTAAAGTAATGCTCATTTAGACATGAAATCATTGCTTATCTAATAAGAATTCTTAGCTATTTGAATGAAATTATAAAGAAAAAACAACTAAAGATGCGAATGCATCAATCAGTGACAATAGTATTCAATCATATAGTTCTAATTATTCTTTACATTCATGTTAACTAGTTTCTTTCTACTCCAAGATTTATCTTCTTCTTCTTAAATCCGTTCTTGCTGCACTTTCTGTTAAGCTCATTAGATTCTAGTGTCTCAACTAGAATCTTTACATGGTATCGAGAGCCTTTTCATTGTTCCCATCATCATGTCTATCTCATTGACTGAATCCTCTTCCAAGAAACCCATTACACCTATTACTGAAAAGCTTGATGAATATAACTTCACAACTTGGGGGTACTTGGCCCTTCTTACAATTCAAAGTGTTGCTCTTGAGAATCATCTTGATCCAACCAAGATTCCCCAGCAATATCAAACCCATGAAGCAACAAAGACTTCCACAGAAACTGAAGAATATAAACAATGGAGGCTTGATGATCTCACTCTTTCAACATGGTTCGTTTCCTCAATCTCCACCACACTCAAACATAAAATCATTCATTGCAAATGGTTTCATGAAGTCTGGACCATTCTTAATAATCACTTCACAGACTCATTAACCACAAGAATCCAAAGCCTCAAGTCACAATTGAAGAGTGTTAAAAAAACTGGATCTGTCACAGAATACTTGGCCAAGATTCATAAATTGGTCAATGCACTATTTGCTATAGGTTACACAATCTCAGAAGATGATCATGTTGCTGCAATTCTTGATGGACTCTTTGAAGAGTATACAGGATACATCACCTCGGTAATGTCAAGGCTTGGATCATTTCGTGTTTCTAAAGTAGAATCTTTCCTCCTAACATATGAAGATATGCTTGAATGGTTCAAATATCCAGAAGGTAATTTTCCAATTGCAAATTTTGTTCAATCTGCACCAACTTATATGTATCAAGGAGGAAGAAACCCTATGCCTCCAAGAGGCCGAGGAGGACGAACTAGAGGCCGTGGAAGCAGATTCCCCTTTTTAAATCAACGCCCACATTGCCAACTATGTGGGAGGCTGGGACATGTAATGCAATCATGCTATTACAGATTTGATCCCACTTTTTAAGCAACATCTTCCTCTTCATAACCTCAATTTCCATATGGAAAATCTCGCTCACCACCACCCTCTTCCTCATTTCATCAACCAAGGGCCTATCTTTCAACACAATCAACTGTAGGAGATGCAATTCGGTACCCAGATTTTGGTGCTAGTTACCACATAATACCAGACTCTCTCAATCTATTGACCTCCACTCCTTCTACCAATGAATCATATCAACTCTATGTAGGTAATGGCCAAGGTAATAGAATTCTTGCTCGAGGTTCTTCTATTCTTGTTAATCATAATTGAAATTTAAGTTTCTTGTTGACAAATTTACTACATGTACCTAATATCACACAAAATTTATTAAGTGTATCCAAATTTGCTGAAGATATTGGTGTGTTGTTTGAATTTTGGCCACATTTTTGTTTTGTTCAAGATCAGGTTACTCGAGATCTTCTTCACCAAGGCAAAGCTGGAAAAGGAATCTATACTTTTGATAATCTTTCAATTCTAAAACATGTTGCTTTAAGTTCTAATGATACTTTACATAATTTTGTTTCTGTTTCTAATATACATTTACAATCTAAGAAAGCTCTTATTGCTAAAAGTCATAGAGATATAACCATGGAACTCTGGCACAAATGTTTAGGCCACTGTTCAGTCCCAATTGTTAAATCAGTTTTGAATAAATGCTTAATTCCAGTAGATATTGATAACCATGATTCAACAGTAAGTGAATTTTGTTCAAATATAGCAAAGATGCATAGATTGACTTTCTTTGAATCAAATTCAATTTACAATTCTCCTTTGGAACTAGTCTTTATTGACATTTGGGGCCCATTATCTATTACATCTAGAAGCGGATTCAAATACTATATTTCATTTGTTGATGCATGTACTCATTTTACCTGTATATTTCTTCTCACCGACAAATCACAAGCTCTTCTTGCTATGCAAAACTACAAGATATTCATGGAAAATCAAATTAGATGTAAACTTAAATCTGTTCAAACTAACAAAGGTATGGAGTTTATGGCTATAGCTTTTACTAATTTTCTTACTAACCATGGCATCATGCATAGAAAGTCATGTCCTTAAACACACCAACAGCAAGATAGTATATAAAAGAAGCATAAACATATTACAGATATAGATTTATCACTTCTTACAACTGCTGCTCTCCTAATGCAGTTTTGGGAAGATGCTTTCACCTCAGCTTTGTATAACATCAATAGATTACCAACTAATGTTCTCTCAACAGATCACCATATGAGGTTGTATTTAGTAAAGTTCCTGATTACAATTCTTTAAAGATACTTGGTTGTGCATGTTACCCCTATTTAAGACCTTAACAAAGCTAAGTTTGATCTTACTGATGCGTGAGCATCTTTTCTATCTTTTCCTAGTGAATTTGCATTCAAATTGTTGAATTTAATCAAGATTTAAATATCTTTTAGCCACTATGGATGCTACTTTGAGTTGTGTGCAATTCGATTTATTTTAGGTAGTATTCTGATGGATTTAACGGAGTTTTATAGAAGAAGAGGCAGAAAGTGGATGATGCTATCAACCCTAGCCTTCCTGCACTCTAACGGACATAACTTGAGCTATAGAGGTCCAATTGACGTGATTCTAGTGGCATTGAAAAGCTAATTTTCAGAGCTTTTCAACGATATATAATAGTATGCCTTTTTTCTTCATTCTATACGGCCAAGGTGGCACCTAACTTGGAATTTCCCAAGTTAGGCGCCATGATTTCAAAGTTAGGCACAGGAGGGAAAGTTCACTTCAGGCACTGCAAAGTTAGGTGCCATTAGGCTCAAGTGAGGCACCAGGAGAGGAGTTCAGCGTGAAGTTAGGCGCTATGCTCATCAAGTTAGGCGCCAGGATGGATTTTTGCACTAAGTTAGGTGCTTGTTTTCCCAAGTTAGGCGCCAGGTACAAGCAATGCGCCTCCAATCCTTGCTGCCTCCTCCAAGTCCAACTTCAACATCCTCAAGTTAGGTGTCATTCCTATGACACCAAGTGGTCTCCCATTCATCCATCAAAGAGCACTCGAAGATTGCTTTTAATTTTGATTAAAAACTTATTTTATTTACAAATAGGAAAAGATATTATTTAGGTTTAGAAAATATATTTTACATTAATTAGGATTAGATATAAAAGGGAAAAGAATTAGCCCTTTGGGCTCACTCTTCTCGAACCTCATTCCGCACTTTACAGTTTTACAGAATCCTTGTTTTCTCTCTGAACCATGAGCAACTAAACCTCCACTGTTAAGGTTAGGAGCTCTGTTTATTCTATGGATAATACTATTACTTTTCTATTTTAATTCATGTATTGATTTCAATTTCAAGAATTGTTTTCGTTCTTCATCTTATGAATCTGGGTGGAACGAAAGTATGACCCTTATTCTAATTGAGTTCTTGTAAAACTTGGAAAAGCAATTTACCTGAACAACAACTTAAAATCAAATTCTCCTAAATCACTAATTATCTGGACTTAACGGGATACTTGACATATAATCTTCTTATATTTGGGTAATTAGGGTTTCTGTGACACATAAACTAGATTTGAACTTAACCCTCTAATTGGAATCAAGTGACCAAGATATTGGCGGTTGATGAAAGTTAGAGGAGACTAAAAAGGTTTAAGAAATTAGGGTTTAGTCACATATAGTTTTCCATGAATTGAATCTTGCATGATTAAAATAGTTGGTAAGAAATAGAAATCGGAAGATAAACATATCTGAAACCTTAACTATTTTACTCATATATTCTTCACACCAGTTTACTGCTTGCTTTATTAATTTTTTGAATTTACTGATTGATGCAATTGAACTCTCAAAACACCATTCTCTGTTTATCTGACTAAGTAAATCACTCAACCATTGTTGCTTAATCCATCAATTCTCGTGGGATCGACCCTCATTCACTTGAGGTACTACTTGGTACGACCCGTGCACTTGCCGGTTAGTTTGTGGGTTATAAATTCCGCAACAAATTTTTGCGCCATTTCCGGAGATTAACAACTATTAGTTGTTTGATTGCTTAGATTAAGCGTTTTTACTTTAGTTTTGCTTGATTTATTTTTATAAATTTTTTAATTTAACCTAGTTTATTTTTTTCTTAATTTTTGAAATTAAGTTTGGTGTTGCCTCAGCTATTTAATTACTTAGATTAGATAATTTTTTTTTCAATTAGTTTTCTTTTATTAATAAATTATATTTTTATTTTCTTTTTCTTTGCCCTTCTGTTTTGTCCCCCCCTGTTTTTCTTTTTTTCTTTTAATTTTATTATTTAGTTTTAATTTTAATTTGCCTAAAAAAAACTAAAACTTTCGTTCTTCTTTTTTATTTTTTTATCTTTTATTTTTTTTAGTTTTCGTTTTTTATTTTTTTAATAATTCAATTTATTCTCTTTATTTTATTTTTCTTTTGTTTTTGTTTTCCTTTATATTTTATTTTATTTTTGTTTTTTATTTTTATTTTTTATTTTATTTCTTTTTAAAATATATGTATATATTTTAAAAAAATGAAAATAAAATTCTTTCTGTTTTTTTCTCTTTATTTTTCTGTTTACCACATGGTGTGTTAATTCTGTTTGGTGTTTTGTGCTAAGAAAAAATAATAGAGAGAGATCACATGGGTTACTACTCACACCCAATGAGTGATTCATATTATTGTGGAGGGAGAAACTATCCAAATTTTGGTTGGAAAAGTCAAGACCAAAGAAACTTCAGTGCTCCATGTTCCATCTATCAAGAACCACCATCTCCATATTCATATCAAGAACCACCACCTCTCTATTCATATCAAGAACCACCATCTCCATATACATACCAAGAACCATCATCCTCTTTTTATTCATATCAAGAGCCACCATATCCTTATTCATATCAAGAACCATCAGCTCTTAAGCTTCTCATGAAAGAATGCATACATGATATGAGGATGAGTGTCAAATTATAGATAAATATATGGAGTTGATTATCAAGCCCCAGGAAGAGGAATAGGCAAATTCCTTCCTAAGAGATACATTGCAAGATCCTATGGAAGAAAGTGAGGAAATCAATCAAAGGAGTTCATACTTCAGTGAATTAGAAAACTCTCCACCCTCACTCATGGAAGAAGAGGAAGATGCAAAAACAAAGGAGAAAGATGCACAAACAAAGGAGGATGATACACAAACAAAAGAGGAAGTCATGCACACTCCATGCTTGCATATTCCAATAATTCTGGAGGAAGCCATACAAGTCCCTTTAATTCTATGCATGCAAGCTCCTGAGAAAAAAAAAATCTGAATCCACTGCCCACATTTGAATTAAAGTCTTCTCCTCCAACACTTGAATATGCTTTCCTTAGTCCTAATGAATTAGAGAGTTGTATGGGAGTTGCTTTTTGGTGGGTATCATTTTTCTCCTCATGTCCACTAAAGTCATTTCTCTTAACTAACTGGAAGAAGAGAAAGAAAAAGCAACAATCAACCGTCAAGCTAGTGACGTTAAAGAAGCGCTTGTTGGGAGGTAACCCAACTACTAGTATCCTTGGTTTTGCAGTTACTTTGGTTTTAACTTTATAGTTATTTTGATTTTAGTATTATAGTTATTTTAGTTCTGGTTTTAAATTACTTTATCTCAATTTTTTAGAATTTTTCTTGTTTTACATGTGTTTTGGTCATGCAGAGTGATTAGAACAGGAACGGGAGCAATTAAAAGGAATTTTTGACACCCTGGAGTTTTTCTTTACTTGGGGACAAGCAAACTTTTAAGTTTGGTATTGCAGAGTGCGCTCTCTGTTTACCTTATCATCAGTGGCAACATGGGGAGATGAATGTTCTTCATGGAGGAGCACAGCCGGAGGAATGAGACGGCCACTAGCATAACTGAGGTGGTTGAGTTCCTTTCATTCTATTTTCCCTTCCGTTCTTATTTTGTTGTCTTCTGTTTTCTATTGCTTTGATTGCTTGCATGATCTTTAGTACTTTCAGTTCTTAAGATTTAGTTTCATTCTATTATTTTCTTTTAGTTAAAAAAAAAACTTTGTCTCATATACCGCTTACTTAGCTTGAATCTAAAAAGAAAAGAAAAGAAGTGATGTATTGCATGAGAAATTGAGTTGCATGAGAAATTGAGTTTATATTGAAGAGTAGTCTTATTTACTTAGATGTGGTAGTATTATCTGTGATTCTGAATGCATGATATGAATATTGCATATTTAAATTTGAATCAAAGGATGTTGATGTATGAGGAACAAGAATTTAGAGAACTATTATGAATTCTCTGAAGTAAACAAAAGCTTAATCCTTGAAGCAAAAGAAACAGCAAAAAAAAAATAATAAAAGCAAGGTCCAAGGCTCTAAGCATCAATGACTAGGGAGGTCAGACATGATTAAAAGCTCAAAGAGTTGTTTCTCTAGTCACATGCTTGTAGTGTAATTGTGTCAAGTAATCCTTGAGACAGAGCACTAAGAGTTGAGATCAAATGCATTTAACAGCGTATGCCAAAGGCTTTGAGCACCACTGTCTGGGAGTGACTGAAAGAAAAAATCAGAACCTAAAGAGCGTCCCCCAATCAAGTGCTTGTGGTGTTTTTGTATCAAGTAAAACTTGAGACAAAGCATTTAAAGTCACGGTTATGCTCAAGGTGCAAAGTACCAAGGAAAAGAGAATGAAAGAAAGGATAAAGGCCAGAGAATTCATAATATTATCCGGATTCTCATTCCAAATGACAGTGACATTCCTCTGATTCAAAGGATAGTGAGATGCTAAAGCTATTCAGGATTGTAGTTTATAACTCCCACTATAAGAAGAGACAGGAGCCTAATTGAACACTCACTTCTCATGCAAATTCACATCCTAAGCCTATATTAGCTTTGGTTGCTTGAGGACAAGCAACAATTCAAGTTTGGTGTTGTGATGCGTGAGCATCTTTTCTATCTTTTCCTAGTGAATTTGCATTCAAATTGTTGAGTTTAATCAAGATTTAAATATCTTTTAGCCACTATGGATGATACTTTGAGTTGTGTGCAATTCTGTTTATTTCAGGTAGCATTCAGATGGATTTGACGGAGTTTTATAGAAGAAGAGGCAGAAAGTGGATGATGTTGTCAACCCTTACCTTCCTGCACCCTAGCGGACATAACATGAGCTACAAAGGTCCAATTGACGTGATTCTAGTAGCATTGAGAAGCTAACTTCCAGAGCTTTTCAACGATATATAATAGTATGCCCTTTTTCTTCATTCTATATGGCCAAGGTGGCACCTTACTTGGAATTTTCCAAGTTAGGCCCATGATTTCAAAGTTAGGCGCAGGAGGGAAAGTTCACTTCGGGCACTGCGAAGTTAGGCGCCATTAGACTCAAGTGAGGCGCCAGGAGAGGAGTTCAGCGTGAAGTTAGGCACCATGCTCATCAAGTTAACGGGATACGTGACATATAATCCTCTTATATTTGGGTAATTAGAGTTTCTGTGGCACATAAACTAGATTTGAACTTAACCCTCTAATTGGAATCAAGTGACCAAGATATTGGCGGTTGATGAAGGTTAGAGGAGACTAAAAAGGTCTAAGGAATTAGGGTTTAGTCACATATAGTTTGCCATGAATTGAATCTTGCATGATTAAAATAGTTGGTAAGAAATAGAAATTCGGAAGATAAACATCTCTGAAACCTTAACTGTTTTATTCATATATTCTTCACACTAGTTTACTGCTTGCTTTATTAATTTTCTAAATTTACTGTTTAATGCAATTGAGACCCAAACACTCTTTTCTGTTTGTCTAACTAAGTAAATCATACAATCATTGTTGATTGATCAATCAATCCTCGTGGGATCGACCCTCACTTACCTGAGGTATTACTTGGTACGACCCGATGCACTTGCTGGTTAGTTTGTGGTATTCAAATTCCGCACCAATTACAAATCACAAAAAAGCTTGTTTCTTGGCTATGATAGCAGCCATAATGGTTATAAATGTATGACTAAAGAAGGAAAAATTCACCTATGTAGACATATCATTTTTTATGAGACTTATTTCCCTATCATACTATGTTTGCTACTATTAACACTGCTCACTCTAGTCTGCCAAATTCATAACCTGCAACCTTTATTTTTAGAACTCCAACAAACAATAACACTCAACCCTAAGTTCCTCCCACACCTACTTCTATAAGCCTAACTACACCAGCAATAATTCATGACCTTTCACATGAGAATAATACTTTATCCTCATATTTTACAACACCACAAATCATGACCCTCCTACCCAAACCAGCACTCCCATTACTATTTCAGGTATAGAAATATGCATACCTTTAACCTCAACTCCTAATACAAACATTAATACCAATTCATCTCATACAAATACACACCAAATGGTTAAAAGATCAAAAGCCAAAACTCAAAATCCCACTGCCTTAGTTGAAATTACTCAGACTAGTATTGACTTATACAACAATCCACCTAAACTAATGACATAAGCTCAAGGGTGTCTACATCGGCAAAAAGTCATGGAAGCTGAATTTCAAGCCTTGCTAAAGTGAAAGATATGGTAATTAATATATTATCCCACCAATAAACATGTGATAGGCTACAAGTGGGTTTATGTTATAAAAAGATATTCGACTGGCTTAATTAAGAGGTATAAAGCCATATTAGTGGCCAAAGGATTTCGACTGGCTTAATATTAGTGACCTTCGTTGACGGCAGTCTCAACCTCGGGAAGAACTCTTCTCTGGAAATTCCAACCTCCACCAGTTCAACTCTACCAAATTCTTCACCAAAATAGTCCTCGAACCAATTTTGCACCAATATAAGCCAACCCAAGCTTCCACCAATCAACAAGGCACTAACCCGCAACAATCGGCTCAATAATCAAGCTATTCACCACAAAAATTACAATTTCTCAACCTAGGGTTCATAGAATTAGAAACCTCTAAAGGAAAAATGCTTTCTTACCTTAACCCACTCGAATATAGGATAGAACCCACTTGAAATTTATGCTAGAGTATCCCTAAAGAACTAAAATCACAAGATTTTAACACTATGTATCCAAAAATACAAAATAGAAAAGAACTCAAAAACTGGATAGAGATTTCAGATTTATTCACCACAATATTTACATAGAATTGAAGAGGATGAGGAGAGCGATGTGTGGCCACAAACGACTCGTCAATCGGAGTTCCGTATCAAAAGTAATGGGCGAATGAAGATGGTGATGAATAGTGTTAGGATTCCTCTACCCCTTCTCTTCTCATATCCGCCCCTCACTCTCATAAATGGAGAATTGGTGCTGAAATGCTAGGTTTTGAGGCTTTTAAGCCTTGGACATGGGTCTAACATAGGCTCAGTTTAATCGTTTTAACCCGTTGGCCCAACTTTGGATCAAAATCTTTAAAATTGGTGCTTTAATTCGTATTCTAAATATTTTCACGTTTTCCAAATTATAAATTTTAATTTCTTAATCTTCTTTGCTCATATTTAATTTATTAATCAATTATTCATCATTTTTCTGGATTTTACACAATCTAGGAGTAGGAGACCAGAACGGTTACAATTTTAACAAAATATACCCTTTCTGTCTGTGGTTGCAAAGACAATTTTACTATGAGAGCGAGTCAACCTTAGGCACGTTTTTTCAAACTTAAGATGAGGGAGGGCATCTTCAAGACTAGGCAAAGGGATTCTGATGAGGAAGAGAAGCTCTAATTGGCTCATAGTCATCAGTAAGTGCCATGAGAAACTGTATGACATATGTTCGGTTGTGATAATCCTCATATGCCTTAGTATTTGTTGTATCTTTAAGAATAGATTCACAAGAGATCAATTGATCTCAAATAATTTTCATCTAAGCGAAAAAATAAAAAATCACTTGTCCACGGGATTGCTTAAGGCTATGAAGCTCCTTTAACAGTTGGTATTGATAGGAGAGGTTAGAAATAGTGTAACATTTTGCCAAAAGATTCCATAACTTTTTAGGAGTTTCAAAATGCTTGAATTGTAGATGAATGCATGGAGTAGAAGTGTTGTGAAACCAAGTGATAATCTGGTAATTTTTAATATTCCAATCTTCTAAATTCTACGCAAAATATTTATCAGCATCCTTCTTGGATTTGGAAGTCCCATCTTTTGATTTTTGAGTCACAGTCAATTTAACAGGACAAACAACATCACTAGTCACATAACACCATAATTTGCACCCTTTAAGAAATTCTCCCATAGTTTTAATCCAATGAGTATAGTTGCAAACATTAAGGATAACATGAATAAGCTGAAAAATATCCAATTTTTTCATAATAACAGATACAAAGATGAAAGAGGAAAGAAACTACAAGATCAAAGCAAAAATTGAGAAAACATAGGGCAAAATCGAAAAGAGCTCACAAAAAATCTTAGGGTGGGTCCGACTATCTGCCTCGTTAGCAAAGGAAGGACACGTGGTGACACCTAAGTAGAGCAAGAAAACACGTCAATGTTGACTCAGCGGGGTTTGATACACTGGTCAACGAATAGGTCAGGTTATGTAAGACACAGGTGGACATGGGTCGGTATGAGGCACAAATCGTAAGGATGTTCACGGGTACGGGTAATTTGATTATTCATCCAAAATCGATCCAAACCGATTATATTAATTTTAGACCCAATGGATAATCGAGTACAACCAGGTCGGACCCGATCAAATCCGACCTTAATTGGTTCGGGTATTGGTTCTGGGATTGTGAAACTCAAACCAATCCGATTACCCAATTAATTTAATATTAATTAAAAATAAAATCTAATTATATATACGCAAATTTATCTCTTAATCCTAAAGTCTTTCAAATTATGATAGTTATTTAAATTTGAATCGATGATATATTATTTTTTTAATATTATTATTACATATTTATAGTATATAGATGATTTTTTATTTTTTTCTAATTTTTATTTCAAATTTTTTTGAATTTCATTTTCAATCGGTACCCAATTATCCGAACCGATCCAATCTGGGTTTAATCGGTTTAGATTGGTTGGATCCACTCACTAAAAATCATAAATCTAAACCAATTAAAATTTAATCGGTTTGGTTATCATTTTTCTTCAAATCTAAACCAACCCAACCCGTGATACTCTTAGCGGATCATTGACACGTATGACGATTCTGGACCGTTGATCGTAGTTGTTGATCCAACGATGTTGGATGTGTCTGAAGGGGGATCAATGGAAGCGGACAATAACCTTGTAGCGGCGCTTCTAGAGATTTTTGGTGTCAGAGTTGTGTTCTTTGGACTCAAAATGACGAGATAAATATGATGATATGGTCGGTGACGAAATACAACATCGAAAAACAAAAAGAAAACACTACCCACAAAAAAAATAAAGGAATATAAACTAATTTTTATATAAAAAAAAAACCTATATTTAATGCCATGTTAAAAATAAGAGATAAATAAACTGAAAAAAAATATTATTTATTGTTGAGAATTATGTGAATAATACAATATACAAAAATAAATATAAGTGTTAAAAAAATTAAAATAATAAAAATATAATATTCTATTAATAAATATATAAATATACTAATTAATCTTAATTATACTCTAATACAAAGAATAAAAATTAAACTTCCAATTAGCTGTAATTCACGAGTCGATAAAAGGTGGTACCTTTCAAGTGATTTTGCAATCATATTAGTGATCGTCCAAGAGATATAAGGATTAAGAAAAATAATAGCATATCTTTAAGTTGAATCTTTTGAGTGTATTCATTACGGATTTGAGAAAAATTTACACCAGATTATTGTTGATTTTAGCGTGATATACGGTCTAATCTGAGTATTATGTAACCCAATTATATCTCCAAAAAGATGTGTTGGGATTGATAAGTTACGTTAGGTCAAGCTAGAGATACTAAACCATAAAAATTATAATTTTAATTTATCATATTCAAACATTCATCAGTTATTTTATGTTTTCCAAAGTGAAGTTCACGTAGGTAGCACTCTTTATAAATGACTTTTCCAACTGGCACGGAAGTTGCGGTTGATAACCGATTGACAACACACACACACACGCAAGTAGGATTTCTCTTTTCAATAATTAAAATAAATATATATTTTATTTACTAAAATATATAATTTTTAGTATTTTTATTAAAATGCACGTTATTTTTTATCTTGTTTACAGTATAAATAAAATAAAAATACACATAACTCGTTTTCACTATAAACGAGATAAGATATAGAATAGGATACGTGTATATTTTGTTTACACTGTACTTTTATTTCATTTACACTAGAAACGAGATACAAGATTATTTATGACGTTTATAGTGTAAATGAGATATGTTATGACAAATTTTCAGCAGCTATAAAAAGATGTGCAACCCTTTGTATTCTTCACAAATATTTCACTTCTTCTTCTATACCCTTTTTCTTCCGAAAAATAAGCCAAAATGTCTAGTAGTAGTGGTTATCTAGTTGTAATTGTGTATCCCAATTGCCATATGAGAAATAGTAATACTGGAGTAATATTTGAGTGTGATAATCCCATTTTGTTGCGTATCTGGCGCGTAGGTTCTTTTCCGGAGTTGAAGAGTCTGATATTGAATAGCGTCGGTGGTAGCGGGAGAAAAGAGATCAGAAAGGTGGGGTATAGGTTGCTAGTACCGATAGAAAACAGAGTTTTTCGATTTTGTCTGTTTTTCCTCCATGGCGACGAGCATGTGCGCTTGATGTTTGACATCCATGGATGAATCATAGCGGAGCAAGTGATGGAGCTTTTTGTGGAGGTTGGTTATTTCGGTGGCGGTGGATCTGGCCAGTCGGACTTTGTGCAGGATGACCCACCTCTCGCACCGAAATCGCTACTCATTGCTAATCCAGTGGAAGACATGGACGTTGATGGTGAGGACTCTGACAAGGAGTATGTTGCAGATAGCAACGAGAGTGGTTCTTCTGAAGATGATGATGAGGAGGAGTTTGTACCAGAGACTTCGGTCGAGGCATCATGTCGGTATCTTCTGCCTGTCTTGCACCCAATTCTGGCCTTGTCATCTGTACTCAGTCACTATCATACATTGGATCTAGACGCAATGCAAGAGAAAAATCCATTTTCCAACATGGGTGAAGATTTTTACAACTTGGACGGTGGTGTGGAGTTGCGGGTTGGGCACATATTCAAAAACAGAGATGTAGTAATGCAGGGTGTGAAGAATTACAGTATTCACAGAAGTGCTAAGTATCGAGTCATGGAGTCGGATAGATTAAAGTATCATGGGCATTGGCAGAAATCTTAAGCAGGATGTCCTTGGCATCTCCATGTTGTTCTCCGACAGAATCTCGGATTAGTAAGTTCAAGTTTAATTATGTTCTATATTCTCATTTATCATTGTTATGCTTGTTGTACATCTCAACCACAGTTGTTTTATTTCTTTAGGGAGGTGCATAGGGTTGGAGGAGCGTACACATGTTTAGCACCCACCATGTCTCAGGACCACTGACAGTTGGACAGCAGTCTCATCTACCGTGCCATCCTCCCGTTCATACAATCTTCACCATCCGTTAGCATCTCTGTCCTACAAAGTACAGTTAGGCAAAGCTATCACTTCAAATCCTCATATAGAAAGGTCTGGATGGCAAAGCAAAAGGTTATTGCCCAGATATACGATGATTGGAAGGAGTCATACAATAAGGTACTGAGGTTGCTGCAAGCACTATAGAGTTGCTGTCCCGAAACGATATGTGAGATCAGGGCTGTAACCTACTATGATGGGCACCTTATGGTGCGTGATTGCAGCATGTTTGATAAGGTAGTTTGGGCCTTCCCTGCTTGTATGGAGACTTTCAAGCATTGAAAGTCGTTCATCTCCATCAATGGCACGCATCTGTATGGCAAATATGGTGGTGTTTTGCTTATTTCAGTGGCACAAGACGATAACAGCAATATCCTTCCTATAGCCTTTGCAATTATTGAGTCTGAGACCACGAAGTCCTGGTCTTTCTTCCTTACCAATCTGAGGCGACATCTGACTCCACAGCAAGGCCTGTTGATTATTTCTGACAGATCCTAGGCGATCAAGGCTGCACTGAGAGCTGACGATAGTGGGTGGCAGCCTCCTAGAGTGTTCCTGCGAGGCCAAACCCTGTCCCTCTGGGGCGCTGCAGCTCCTCCTCACTCTCTAACACCCCTCTCTCTCTCTCTTGGTAAGCCTCCGGGTGTCTGCCCGAACCTCCCTAGCCTGCCGACGATGGTCAGGGACGTCTTGGAGAAAATGTAGAATGTCCCTCTACTGGCTAGCAGTAGGCTGCACGTCTTTCGGTAAGTCCAACAGCTTGGGGTCATCAAGCACATTCTTCCGAAATAAGTGTCTAACACGGCAAGCCTTCCGATACCAATCCCAGTACTCCTGCGTTGGTCGATAGTTTATGCACGGCTGGATGGGTATCCGGTGTCCCTCCTCAAACCGACCCCTCCACTGATCGTACCACTCACAAAGCTTGGTAGGCCACCAGACGTTCTCTCCCCGTCCTGTGGTAGTCAGGAACCTGTCAACATTAAGCGAGTCCCCTGCTCGCCATTAAACTGGTGCTTATTTCGGTCAACATGGTAAAACTCAACTATGTTGAAGCAGACGAGGGGAGCAACAGACATCCATATCCCCACTCCACCTTGCCCTCCAGCCATAGCAGGTAGATGTCCTGCAGTGCAAGGTCATCGTAGGGAGTCCACAGGAACTACAATGGACGTTGTGAAATGATCATTAGTGATAAGGGCTAAGAAAGTTTGAATAATTTATGCAACTTTGACCAAATAAAAGGGTAACTCGCTTATCTCATCCCACAGTAATTGATCCAATGCCCAATGCCATCACAGGACTCTCTATTCGTGCTAGTCCCTGCTCTTCTGTGTCATATCTGTCAACCTATAGACATTTGCAAGAATAACCACTATTCAATTAATTGCACATCATATTGAATTACGTAAATAAAGAATAATAAAACCGTAGTGAACAATTACCTCGTAGCCATGGAGTACATGTAAACCTGTCACTCAAGTGGACACTATTGAGAAAATCTGTGGTATATCCAAGATACTAGCAGAGGAGTGCACCTTGCGATGTCTATGATGGAGCAGTGTGCTGCAGAGCATAGGAAATGGTACGCCCATACTAGCACTGCAGATCCCCAAAACAGAGAACGGCACCTCTGAAAGTCATCTAGTAGTGGGAGCCACCGGAGATGGACTTGATTATTTGACCTATCAATCATCAGATAACCTTCAATCATCAATAGTATATAGCACCTCGCGTACTGTCGGAGAGTGGCTGGATCATCTGTATCAAATATCTGTCGGAGTCGCTCCCAAAGCCATGCCAGCTTGAGGGAGAAAGACTACTTCCTATGTGCACCCTACCACTGGATTGCAGGAGGCTTGGCACCGAGTAGCCGCTCCACCAACTTCCAAGTCTCGGTCCCATACCACGTGTGAAAATCACAGAAGCACTCACCCACTGGCTCTCTATTTGTGCGTAGCCCGAGATGGTATGCGACGTCTTGGAGGGTGATGGTGCACTCACCCCACGAAAAGCGAAAAGTGTGGGTCATAGGACGCCAGTGCTCCACAAATACTGTGATCAGAAAGTTATCAAATATGAAATTTCTGAGTGGTACGGCGTCGCCGAAGCCAGCCTCCATCAGGTAGGGGACAATGGCGTCCAGTGATGGAAGTGTGTGACTCACTCTTTTAGGAAGAAGTAGACGAGGACTCTGGAGAACAATAAAAAAATCCGAATAAAAAATGTGTAAATCTATCAAGCTATAAAAATTTTACAATAAAAAATTAATTTGAATTATAAGTTAAACTATTTTAACAAATAACGATAAATATTTACCTTTAAATTAATTTAAGTAAAAATATTTATTTAAATAATAAATAACTAAATTAATAAACATCTATATAATGTAATTTAAATAAAAATATTTAGTTAAATAATTAATAACAACATTCATTTCTCATCTCCTTCATAACTTACATTAAGTAAAAATATTTACTTAAATAACTAACAACAAATAAATATTTAATAACAAAATTAAAATAAACTATTTACTTAAATATTTAATAACTAAAAAAATAAACATCTTGTTACTTAATTAAGTTAACTAAAAAATATTTAATTAAATAATTAATAACTAAGTTAATAAACATATACTTAATAATTTAGTTTAAAAAAAACAAATCTAAATAAATATTTAACTGACAAATCTATTTTAAAGTATGCCTAAAATTATATACTATCATTTAAACCATTGCTAACAATATATTCATTCGTCCAACATATATTGCATACTACTTCTATAAAATTAAAGTACCCTAAGTATGGTTACATATGTATGTTTTAACATAAATATAAAACAAAAAACAACACAAACCTCAAAGTCGATTGCTCCTGTGATGTGCCATGTCAGTCGGTTGATATCCGCATCTTGTGCATCGGTGCGCGCCATAATCTCATGTAAACTTAATATAACTACATCGTTTCGTCCCTTATTTTGTTTACAGTGTAAACGAGATAAGAAATAAGGTTCATTTTAGTAAAAATGCTATAAATTACATATTTTAGTAAATAAAATATTTATTTTATTTATTTAAAAAAAATCCCACGCAAGCAATGACGGGAGAGTAATTTTTCACTATATTGATTTAATATAAAAAATTTATTAGATAAAAAATAAATAAATAAGTAAATATAATAGCATAAGAATTTTGTATCTTATGAAAGATAATAAAATCCCTCCCAACCCATTTAATTCATCAATTTTATACAAGAGATTATAGAGTTGAAATGTACCTCAACAATATTAGTAAAAAATATTTTATAAAAGATTTTTTTTCAATATATTTATATAATATTTTTTCCATAAAATTTTATTATGACATTTTCAATGAATATTTTAAAAATATTTATTAACAAAACTTTTTGTATAAATAAAAATGTACAGTTTCAACTTTCAAGGGCTTTCAGAAATTAAAATATTCCTTTCAAAAGTCTCAGCTGCTTATGCCTAATGGGCAGCGCTCATCAATAAAGACTTTTCTAACATCCATTTTGCCCACGGAGTTGACTGAACACCAAATTTAATAATTTATGTTTAACTACTCCTTTAATTCTTTGTTTTTTATATTTGTCAATTTAGTTTAAATTTTTCTCTAATAATTTTTTAATTTAATTTTCATGAAATAATAATGTCAAATTTTTTTACATACATATCTAATTACATATTGTACCAAATAAAAATAATTTTTTTTCTTTTATAATCACTGCTTAAATAGTTATACAAAACAAGAATATGATTATTAAAAATTATATGATTGGATGTCCGTTATAATTTACAATGTTAGTAATTAAAATTAAATTTTTTTTTGTAAATTTCTTATTGAAGTACTCATTATACTATGAATTATTTGTAAACACGTTAAAATTATTTTATTGTTATATCTTCATTAATTAAATTTTTTGACAATATGTATTCAATTACGTATTGTACCAAATAAAAATATATTTTTTCTTTTATAATCACTGCTTAGATAGTTATACGAAACAAGAATATGATTATAAAAAAATTATATGATTGGATGTCGTTATAGTTTACAATGTTAGTAATTAAAATTAAAATTTTTTATGTAAAATTTCTTATTGAAGTACTCATTATACTATGAATTATTTGTAAACACGTTAAAATTATTTTATTGTTATATCTTCATTAATTAAATTTTTTGACAATATTACTTTTTAAATTATTCTTAAATTTAAATTTTTTAAATAGCTATATTTTCAATAAAAATATCGCATAAAGAATAACGGAAGAATCACCACTTAATACATTTCTTTTCCCTTTCAGGAGCTGACACTTCTCTGTTTAAACTTTAAACCAAGAGAAGTAAGATGTGATACCATACCGTATACATTAATGTCTTGACCTTGAGAGTTACATAACTTTTGGTCTTTTCGATATACATTACAATATTCCAAACATAATTTTAAAGCGACTCTCTTTATGACCAAATTCTACATGATCTTATACCCGTACATGAAATTTAGAGCTGAACTTTTCAATAACCTTAGTCCTTATGAATAATAACCGATGCAAATCAAAGAATGGCAAGCTATAACGTATTTTTTCTATGCTCCCTCTTATTCTCCTTCTCCGCCATGGTCATTAGTCTAACAACCATCACTCCAAATACATCAATTTATTACAACGAGACACTGATTTCCGCAGCTAGAATTTTCGAAGCTGGATTCCACAGCTTTGGAAATTCACAGAACCTATACTTCTGTATATGGTACATGAATATTTCACCTAGAACAATTGTTTGGGTAGCAAACAGAGACACCCCCGTGAATACCTCTGAAGCAACGTTCAAAGTCAGCAATGGAGGAAATCCAGTTCTAATTGATGGATCAGGGACCGTAATTTGGTCTTCCAATGCAACAGAAACCGCAGCGGATCCTGTTCTGTTGCTGTTAGACACAGGGAACATGGTTGTGAGGAAAGGAAATAGTAGCAGCGGGAATATTTTGTGGCAGAGTTTTGATTACCCCGGCGACACGCTACTCCCGGGGATGGTGCTTCGCGTTAATCGAGTCACCGGAGTATACAATTCTTTGAGGTCTTGGAAGAATTCAGGTGATCCTGGAAGTGGTGAATTTTTGTACCACTTAGATGGTCATGGTTTTCCACAACTGGTTATTGGAAAAGGTTCATCAACATGGTTGTATAGGATAGGTTCTTGGACCGGGTTATTCTTCAGTGGAGTTCCTTGGGAAACACTCTACAGGTACTTCAATTTTTCCTTTGTACTAAATGATCAAGAAGTTCACTTCGGATATGAGCCAAGAAACGCTTCAATTGTTTCTAGATACATGATAACACCTCTGGGAACCGTGCAACGGTTTCTATGGTCTTCTGAGACCAAAACTTGGCAGCTTTTTCTTGCTGGTCCACAGGATCAGTGTGATAATTATGGTTTGTGTGGCGAAAATTCAGAGTGCAATGTTAATAACTCTCCACAATGTGATTGCCTTGACGGTTTTGTGTTAAAGTCTGCTGGGAATTTGAACGGTGGGTGTGTTAGGAAGGTGGATCTGGATTGTGATGAGAGAGATGGGTTTGTGCCGTACAAAGGAGTGAAGTTGCCGGATACTTCTTCGTCGTGGTTCGATAAGAGCATGAACTTGCAGGAATGTGAGGAGAAGTGCTTGAAAAACTGCAGCTGCACAGCGTATGCAAGTTTAGATGTTAGAAATGGCGGAAGTGGATGCATCATTTGGTTTAATGGCCTCGTCGACATGAGGTCAGAATCTGAAGGGCAAGATATTTTCATTAGAGTGGCTGCTTCAGAATTAGGTATATACATCCTATTATATTTTTTTTCCTTGCATCTATATTTTTTTTCTTTCCTAGTAGCATAGTACTTAATGACCATTTTATCACAATAACATGAACTAAATTCCCATAATAGTCCCTCAAATTCACGACTTTCACTAATTTAGTCTTTTAAATTCTAATTACACTGTAGTAGTTTTTGAGATTGAGTTCTGAGCACCATAGCGTGGCAAATGAGTGCCAAATTATTTTTATTTTTGTTGAGTTAGTACCCAAAAGGAGTCTAAGAACCACTGTAGTATCCGAAGCTCAATCTCAATCTCAAGAACCACTATAGTGCGATTGAAATCTGAAGAATCAAATTGGTAAAAGCTGTAAATCCGAGGATTTCTATAAGAATTTAGTCCACTAAGTCACTAACGTAACATCTAAATAAGTTTCTTCCATTAACAATTCATGGTTGAATTCACATAAAGGTGGCACTGTCTCACGGCAAACAGGGTCAAGGGCCAAAGTGTCTATCTTTTTCTCTCAAGAGCCGCACCGTCGTTCGAATAAATGGATAAGAATCAGCTTGATTGTTTAACTGTAATTCTATAAATCATTATTATATATGCATACCAAACAGGTTTTAACTCTCAAACTGGTCATCTAATAAACTATGATGATGTATGAATTGGTCTCGACATTTATGCTGGGTTGGTTGTGTTCTTAATTTTCCTTCACAGCAAACTAAATTTAATTTTAGATGGACCCAGGAGTCAGGCGGATTTAGATGACAATTTGACTAATATTTATTGTTTCCCGCATGAAATACCCAACTAGATTGACCAAGTCTTGTTCTGCCATCAGAAGATGCATGCGCATAATGATTGAAACTTCTAGACCGTCATAAGAATAATGCATGTTTAAGATTGTAAGCATAATTCAGTTTAATCCTTAACTTCTTAAATTGTTTAAGTTAATCCCTGGAAGTTACACTTCATGATTTAATTTAATCTCCCCTAAAAGATTGAAGAGAGACTAAATGTAGTCTAGGGGACTAAATTGAGTTACAAAATATAATATAATCTTAGCACTAAATTAAGCATGCTAAAAAGTTAGGGACTGAACTAAGTCATAATTACAATTTCAAGGATTAACAATATGATCAATATTGCAAGTAGAAAATAGAAACATAAAAAAAAAATGATAAGAACATATCCCTGTGTTCTACTGAAACTTGCTAGTAACAGTTCTATTAACATGTAAGGAAATTCAAGGAGTAAAGCAAACAAGAAAAAGCTAGCAGGGATTTTGGTAGGAAGTGGAATAATCATATTGGGGATCCTAATTGCTGGATATGTCATCTATGTAAGGAGAAAGAAACATGAGAAGCCAGGTAAGTTTTGAAATAATTTTAGTTTTACCTCTTTTATAGATGACACTGTCCTTGGTAAGTCTTGTACCATTTTCAGGTGAGGACACAGGGATTAACCAGGTGAATCAGGTTCAGAAATATGAGAAGGAAGATATTGAATTACCCACATTTGATTTTTCAACCATAGCTAATGCAACTGATCACTTCTCTCCCAGTAACATACTAGGGGAAGGTGGATATGGACCTGTTTATAAGGTGACAAGATTTTAGCATCTTTGTAATGATAAATCCATATGCAGAGTCCAAAATTCTAACATCATAAGATAACGATCAACAGGGTGTGCTAGCAAATGGGCGAGAGGTAGCCGTGAAGCGGCTCTCATTGAAATCTGGACAGGGACCCCAGGAATTCAAAAATGAGGTTACACTGATTGCCAATCTTCAGCATAGAAATCTTGTGAAACTTCTTGGTTGTTGCATTGACAATGATGAGAGAATCCTAATCTATGAATACATGCCAAACAGAAGTTTGGACCATTTCATTTTTGGTTTGACCTTCTACCCTCTCTGCATTTGTAATTAGTTGTTAAACCTTACGATGAATATAAAGGTTTCATGATAAACTATTAAATGGAAAATTTAATGTCAGATCAAACTGGAAGCAAAGTTTTGCATTGGAATATGCGTTTGCATATTATAAGTGGAATTGCTAGAGGGCTTCTTTATCTTCATCAAGATTCAAGACTAAGAATTATTCACAGAGATCTAAAGACCAGTAACATTCTCCTTGACAGTAACATGAATCCAAAAATATCAGATTTTGGATTAGCGAGGGTTTTTGGAGGTGATCGTGTAGAGGCCAACACAATAAGAGTAGTAGGAACTCAGTAAGAATGCTAAAATTGGAGTCAATTACTATATTATAAATTCACAATACTTAATTTCTCATTATCTTTATTTTGTTTTCCTTTTATGTTACAGTGGTTATATGCCTCCTGAGTATGCTGTTTATGGATCTTATTCAGTTAAGTCTGATGTCTTTAGCTTCGGTGTTATTGTGCTAGAGATGCTTAGTGGGAGAAAGAACAGAGAATTTTTTGAAGAGCAACATCATCATAACCTTCTTGGACATGTAAGCCTAAAGTGAACATTTTGTCACAACTTTCTACTTTCTCTGATGCATTATATACGTCATTTTAGTTATTAGCATACTACTTAAAAGAATTTAAAATTAAGAATTGATTGATATTGCTTGTAAGATTACCGTTTTTTAATAACTCATTTATAGTTATATTATGTTTAACATTGTGCAGATGGTAAAATGAAAAATATTTAAGAAATATTATATTGGAATGCAAGAACGATAGTATGTTGACCTGTACAGAGTGTCACACTATTAGTTGATTCAAGCACAAGTTGGTTATTATGAATATTAGTCAACTTCTTTAAGTGAGTATTAGCATCATATTTCTCTTATACTC
The DNA here is from genome assembly GCF_059453495.1 of Arachis ipaensis. NCBI lineage: Eukaryota > Viridiplantae > Streptophyta > Magnoliopsida > Fabales > Fabaceae > Arachis > Arachis ipaensis. The sequence continues at coordinate 28,622,775 of NC_142438.1, read as the reverse complement.
GAATGTATTTCAGGCATGGAGATTGTGGAGTGAGGGTAGGCCATTGGAACTTATGGATAGCTTTATGAGAGATTCAGTTATTATATCAGAAGTGATAAGGTGCATTCACATAGGGCTATTGTGTGTGCAAGAGAGGCCAGATGATAGGCCGGACATGTCTTCTGTTGTTCTAATGTTGAATGGTGAGAGAGCATTGCCTAATCCAAGGCAACCAGGGTTTTATCCACATGAAGTGGGTTCTTCAACAAGCAAACATGAACTCTCTTCCACTAATGAAATTTCCATTTCATTGATAGAGGCAAGATAGAAGATATCTGAAAAATTGAGTATTGAAATAGAAAAATATTGAGTGCCAATATTTTTTATTAATGTCAGCCAATATTTTGAGTCAATATCTTATTTTTATATTATTTAAATTTAAAATTTAATTTTTAATATTTAAAATTAATTAAATTTTAACAAAAAATACTAAATTCTGTTAATCATCCAATATTGTTCGTTAAAATATTTGTCATGAAATAATAAATTGCAAGAAAAAAAAAAAAATATATATATATATATATATATATATATATATATATATATATATTTTGTGTAAAAAGATGAGCCATTTATATTTTAAAAAGGGCTAATTTTTTAGGATATCGTAAAATGATGGTATAATACGAAGATATTATGCAAATTTAGTATAATGCGTCGATATGGAGATAGGTCGGTGCTAGAACAAATAGTTACTTACGATTTGAAGAAGTGATAAAGATAACACAAAACATGATTAACGATTTGAGAAAGGACAAAATTTTGTCCTCACTAAAATCAGAAGTCACGATTTATATTTGGAATCTCTAACACAAAAAAAAATCGTTAGTGCCGATTTTTTTTATTGACAATTTTATTTTTTTATTTTTAAACGTTAGTAACGATTAGTGTATTTTCTTTTAAAGAGAGTTTGTGAATGTAATTTCTTGTGAGTGTTTAAATTTTTTTCTCTTCTTCTCTTGTTTCTACTCTTCTCGCTTCTTTTCCTTCTTTTGTTGTTTCATTATTTTTCTTTTTCTTTTTATTCTAAGTTGTATGTTCATTTTTTTATCACTATAATATTTAGTTTATTTGTTTTATTTATTAAAAGAGAGTTTTGACAAGAAATGGATAATAATATTAGTTTAAATTTTTTTTATAATGGTCAAATTTTATCAAAAACACCTGAAGTTGTTATTTCTCTATACGTAATAATCCATGTATATCTATTGTTTATTTTACAGGAACGTTTCGAGGAGTTTAAGAGTTTTATTTACTAAAATATAGATCCTCATATGCCAAACGTTGAGTGATAGCGGCTATTTGTTGAGACATGGTTTTGTTCTGAGCCAAAATAGCATCCAAGGCATCCAACTCTATAACACCTCTTCACAGTTTTCTCTGAGGAGTATAAATATTGATTATTGGCCACCATCTCTATCAAATCCAAGGCCTCATAAGTGGTCTTCATATGCAAGGAACTTCCTGCAGAGTTTTCCAGAGAAAGTTTAGAAGTTGGAGTGATACCATCATAGAAAATCTGTAATTGTACTCAATCTGCAAATATATCCGGAGGGCACTTCCGTATCATAGTCTTGTATCTCTTCCAAGCTTTATAGAGAGACTCTCCTTCAAACTAGCTGAATGTCAGTCCTCAACCTAGTCAACCTCTAAGGCAAAAAAATTTGGTTAAAAAACTTACTAACTAAATCCGCCCAGGTTACTATACTCTCCTTAAGTTGTGTCTCAAGCCACTGACTAGCTCGGTCCCTAACAGCAAAAGAGAATATAACATCAACTGGTAAACCTCAGCAGAAACTCCATTGGTCTTGACTGTATCACATATCCTCAGAAAATTGGATATGAAGAGATTAGGATCCTCCTGCGGACTTCCACTGAACTAACAATTTTGTCGAACCAGAGATATGAGTTGAGATTTCAACTCAAAGTTGTTCACATGTACAGTCGGGGGTACAATACTTTCCACACAACTCCTGAAATTGGGGTTAGTATAAGACTCTAGAGTTTTTCTACCAAGTGGGGCGTTGTTGGGGTTATTGACCACAAGATTTTCAGTATTTTCAGCCATACTGAATTTAGTTTCCTCTTCAGACTCGTCCCCAAAGATCTCGTGAACTTCTTGATCTCTAGCTTGTTTCCTTTGCTTTCGAAGAGTTCTTTCAATTTCAGCATTGTACATAAGAGATTCTTTATCCTTGTTCCTCTACATAAATAAATAGAACAAAGAAAAGTGAGATTTTCAACATCACGGTGAAAAAAATCCCAATAAAGTACACGAAAAATGGAAGAAAAAGAACTAAATTAAATTAAGCAAAAGGGACGAAAAGTTAAAAGAAAATAAGGCTAAAAGAAACGAAAATTAAAAGGTAATAAAAATGAACTCAAACTAAAATAATGTAAAATAAAATAGAATAAAATAACAACTAAATAAAAGTCAAACAAATAAAAAGGTTTAATATAGGTAACAAATCAACTGGTAGTTGTTAGTCACAGTTAATTCCCGACAACGGTACGAAAAACTCGGTCGTGAAAATTCACAATCCACAACTTAACGGCAAATGTACCAGGTCGTACCAAGTAATAAACTCAAGTGAGTGAGTATCGATCTCACGAGGATTACTAATGTCCTTTGTTATAATGCAGTCGTCTGTGGTGTGTCAATATTTTTTTGTGAAAATTACAGTATTTAGACTTGTCCACATATCGATGATCTTGATAAGTTCCTGCTTTGTTTGGGGTTTAATTAGTTTGGAGTGTAAGATGTCTTTGATAATGCCTCCCTCTTGGTGTTGAACGAGTGTATGTGTCAAACTTTGGGGTTAATTAGTTTGAACGACTTTCGATCCTCCTTATTGTTTTGATGTTTGTTACGTTTGTTTTCTTCTCGGCCAGCAGAGATAGGTCCTTCTACTCTCTGGATTTATTGAATCTCTTCTATTTCAATTTGATTCGTTGCTTTCTCTAGAAATTCGGTTAGTGTTTTTGGTTTTATCACTGCTATGGTCTCCTGGAATTTTCTAAGACAAATCCCACTCTTCAGCGCATGTAGGTGGACATTTGGGTTGAGGTTCGATATCTCCATGGCCATCTTAGCGAATCTCGTCATATAGTCTTTAAGTCTTTCATGTTATCCTTACTTTATGGTGTTGAAAAAGTGTGAGTCATATACATAGATCTTTGAGGCTACAAAGTTGTTGACAAATAGATTGGCCAACTCATCGAAAATTGATATAAAACCTATAGGTAAATCAAAAAACCAAATCAAGACAGCACCATCTAAAAAGGTGAGAAATGTACAACAAAAAATTAGATCGGATATACCGTTCATGAACATCATCGAATAAAATTGTGACGTGGATATTGGGGTCACCAATTCCCTCATATGGTTTCAATGTTGTAAGTAGAGTGAAGTTTCTAGATATTTGGAAACCCATCATTTCTTTTAAAAAATGGTTGCTTCTTTTTGTTGACGACTTTGGGGTGGCTACCACCGCGGTCTTGACTTCCGAGGTGTGCTTATCTTCGTTGCCGCCATTATCAGGATTCTTTTAGTCCTCTTCATCGCTTCGGCCATTTTGCTTTTGATTTAACAACTCAATCATCTTCTAAAACTCTGTTTGCAATGATTCATTGATAGCCAATAATTCGATCTCGACGGAAGAAAGAGGAGGTGGATTTTGTTCTTCCACCATCAATTAAAGACTTGCAACAAAGAGGTACAGACGAACAGAAGAAGTAATGGCGGGGTTAGATGAAATTCGGTCTCATGTTGGATGTCAAATATTCCTGGATAGTAAGCTTTGAGTAATGTATATAACTTATTTTGTCCAGAATTAAACTCATCTTCGTCTGAGATGAATGAGATATATGTCTGCTCTATGAGAATGGACAATGACAAATACCTATAAAAATGTTTTGACACTCAAATAAATAAAAATAAAAAATGAGTATAATATTATTCAAAATAAATAGTGTACTTTCTTTTTTTTCCCTCTAGAGGTTCATATTTAAAAAGTTGCTATATTATAGAACGATTTTTTGTTGACGGAGGATTTTGGTAACCGCCTTAAACGGGTTTGAAGTGATTTTGTTATAGCTAATACTTCATGCTGCTGAATTGCACGTTGTCTTTATTTTTATGGGAGCTACTCAAATGAAGATGCAAAAAACATCTTTTTATGAAGATGTTTTGTATAAAAGTGTGATTTATTAATTTGGCCACACTTCAAATAAAAACAACACTTTTATAACATATCAAAATCTAACCTTACAATCCATCATCTAAGGGTCAAAAAGAAAAATCATCACATGAAGACAATTATAATATCTTCATGGGAGTACCCACCTATTTTTATTTGGGTCGGAAACTAACGAATCACTAATTAAGGACACTTTTTATATAAAAAATAGTGATAAAATTCACCAACTCATTCGAAGATTATGAATTATGCATCATCATTCTAATTTTTCTAGTTTTGGACAAAGACTCTTGATATTTTTCCTTTTCATTAGTCTTAATTTTAAGTAATAGAAATCTACTATATTCTATTAAACTTCATTCTACCCAACTGCAGTACCGGAAGCCACCAAAGTTATCATCTCATATTTTCATGGTATTTTCAATTGATACCAATTTTAAATTGTAAGGTGCCATCTAGGGGGAACTATCTAGACAAAATTTGGCCACTAAATAATTAAGCAACTCACATATCACGTATGCGATGCCGTCAGCACTTACAAAAGTTGACAAGCAATTCAATAAAATAAAAAAGTAAGCAACTAGCGTATACGATGCAAACAGCGGTTCGGCACTGTCCGCACTGAGAGGTAACGTAACTCATGAGTCAAAACGTTGGAGAAAACTATTAATATGCAAATCACCATGCAATCATTATTCATACCAACTTTTCTCCAAATTTTATTCTTTTCCTTTTATAACTCGAAGCTGAATATCTTAGGAAGTATATTAACGAACCACGCTCTCCTTCGTCTCCGTTTCCCGTTAGAATCCAGCTCCAAACATGTCTCCAACAAAGACCCACGTCCTCGCATACCCCTTTCCCTCTTCTGGTCACTTAATACCCCTCTTAGACCTGTGCAAGGCCTTAGTCTCTCGTGGCATAAACGTCACCGTTTTGGTTACTCCGCCGAACCAACCCTTAGTCCCATCCAATTACTCCCCACTTCTCCAAACACTCGTCCTCCCGAACCTTCAATTCCCAAATCCGAACCAAAACAGGCTCGTAGCAATGGTCACCTCCATGCGCCAAAACCACTACCCGATCCTTCTCGACTGGGCCATGACTCATCCTTTACCCCCCAAAGCCATCATCTCAGACTTCTTCCTCGGCTGGACCCACTACCTCGCCCGTGACCTCCATGTGCCACGCCTCGTCTTCTCTCCTTCTGGCGCCTTCGCACTTTCCGTCTCTTTCTCCCTTTGGCGCGATCTTCCCCAAATCGAAAACAACGACGTCGTTTCGTTCCCGAAACTGCCGAATTCCCCGATTTACCCCTCGTGGCAGCTCACATACCATTTCAGGGAGAGCAAGAGAGGAGAATTTGAATGGGAATTTCACAGGGAAAACATGCTCCTGAATCTAGAAACATGGGGCATCGTTTTCAACACTTTCACTGAATTGGAGCGCATTTACCTCGACCATGTAAAGAAGGAGCTAGACCATGAGAGGGTCTGGGCCGTAGGTCCAGTTCTTCCTAATCCGGAAGACGGTTCGATCGGATCGGAATGCCGCGGTGGTTCAAGCACTGTGAACCACGACGATCTCATAATGTGGCTCGACTCGTGCGAGAGCGGTTCGGTGGTGTATGTCTGCTTCGGGAGCCGTACGGTTCTTACGAGTGAGCAGATGGAGGTGCTGACGCAAGCATTGGAACTCAGCGGCGTCCGTTTCATATTGTCCGTGAAGGATCTTGACACGCGACACGTGGAACGGGACCACCGTAACGTTCTAAGTGGACTCGCGAATCGGGTGGGGAAGAGAGGGTTCATCATCCAGGGATGGGCCCCGCAGATGGTAATACTGAGTCACCGTGCCGTGGGCTCGTTCTTGACTCACTGCGGGTGGAACTCGACGCTGGAAGGAGTGGTCTCCGGTGTTGTGATGCTGACTTGGCCGATGGGTGCGGACCAGTACACTAATGCGAAGCTGTTGGTGGACCAGTTGGGCGTGGCGGTTCGAGCGGCGGAGGGGACGGAGAATGTTCCGGAACCGAGCGAGCTGGCGAGGAAGATAAAGTGGTCGTTGGAGAGAACTACAAAGGAGAGGGTAAGGGCTGAGGAGCTGAGAGGTAAGGCTTTGAGTGCGATCAATAAGGATGGGAGCTCCCAGGAACAGTTGGATAAGCTGGTGGAAAAGCTAAGTGAGATCAGGGTTGTTCAAGCGTGATGGGTAGAAATTAGAAAAATTTTATATATTGATGAACAAATTTGATATTATACTGCATGATGTTTGTTAAATCAATGCAACTAGGTATCCTCCTGATATTGAGCAATTGAAAAATCAATGTTTTATTTCCTTCGTTCACATAACTTAGTATTAATTCCATCTTTGTCAGATTTTCTTAGGTTTTTTTTGTTTTGATTACCAGAATTTACATGGTGGAAGCTTAATTTTCATATATACCTTACAAGTACTTGTATCAGCGTTTGAGGGCAAGATAACAGTGAAAGTTCACATACTATAACAATTATAATCAAATTCTTTATGTAGTAATCATAGACTTTATTTTTATTTGTTTTATCCTATTTTCACTCGTTACCCTCTAGTTTAGCTCTTTTTTCTATTGAATTTTGTTATGAACTATCAAAAATTGTTTTGGAGTACCTTGAAATATATATATGAATATGCATTATGCCAGGAATTTTTTTATTTTATATATAAAAAGATTATACTTTGAAAGTATGGTAAAAAACTAAAAATATATTTTTATTTTATAAAAAAATAGGTCACATTTTTAAAGTATATCAATAGTTTTACAACTAAGTAAGATTACCAAGTTCACATCTAGGAAAGCTTCTAAAAGCTTGGCACTAGGTTCCATGGTAGGCACGCCTTAAAAGTGCGGTGATGGGTTGATGACAATTGCCAGACTTTAAAAGCAGGGCAATAATAGGCCTCTATCAACAATACTAGAGTAAGACTCCCGTCCGGGACGGTAAATTAATAAAAATATCAAAATATATTTTAATAAATATTATATTATTTAAATGTTAATTAAAATATACACAAATTGATATTAAATTTGATATATTTTTTAATAAAATATTTTATAATACAATAATTGTTCTACGAAAGTTTTTTGTATTTATTTTAATTAATCAACTTAGTTTTTTTATATGATATTTATTTTCTTTTTTTATTTTTAGTTATTGTTAAAGTTGTTTCTTTTTACTTTTTATCACATGTTCTAGTTAAGATATATTCTTTTTGAATTGTTGACATATATGCATTTTTTATTGTCTTTTTTTGTTTATCTTTTTTTTTTTGGATTCGTTAACTTTTTTTTCTCCTTAATCTTTTTATTAGTATATCATTTAGGTATCATGATATTACTGTTAGTGAAATTTCTATAATCAATAAATAATATAAATAAATATTTTAAGTAAATAATTTTTTTATAATATTATTTATTTTATTTGTTGCAATAGAGGTTGAATTTTAACATTTTTTGTTGACAAATATCTTGGAACAATATATTATTTTTTAAAACTAAAATTATTTACTTTGACTTCAAATATAATTGGTGTTCATACCCTGACCCAATAATAAAGGCCCAGGATCAAAGCAAAGAAGCCCAACCCAAAGGGTTGGCCCTCACCCAGTACCAGCCTTCATCCCAAGAAGTCAGTACTGAACACGACCTGCTCCAAAGAAGTCGGATACGAGAGTTAGCTGGCAGATAACACTCATTCGAATGAGTAACTGCCCCTAGAAACTCTCTAACCACTTCATAGAGCCATATCTTAACCTCCCTAAGATATGGGAACGGTTATCCACCTAAAAAGGTGGCACTACTTCAGCGGTGGTTATTGGTTCACCACTATAAATACACTGACACCATTCAGGTATCGCTAAGTTCCAATACTCTCTAACCTGCTCACACTCTTGCTAACTTAGGCATCGGAGTGTCTTTGCAGGTACCACCCCCCATTCTCTCGCACGTACAAGTCGGACGGAGGAGCACCGAATAACAGATCCACTCTAAAGCCACCTCCTTCATCCGTTTGGGCTAACCAACGCCATCCAGCCCATTAATCTCCGGTTACCCACCGTAACATTGGCGCCGTTGCCGGGGACCCGAGAGATCAACCAGTGATGGCGGATAGATCCCCTGAAGAGGGTCATGTGGAGACAGATTCTAAACAAGAGAATCTGAACACTGGAAACAATGAGGCAGATCAGACCCTTCACCAGGAAGCCAATGATCAACACAGGGAAGGCACCTCCGGAATCAAAAACCCGAAGGTAAATTCCTCGGAGGGGCGCGAATCAGAAAAAGGAGGGCCATCCCACACAATCGAACTCATGGGATTAGTCCACAGTCGCCTCGAGCAGCTAGAACAGGAACGGGAACGACAAAAGGAAACCGAAAAGAACCTAAAAGAGGAGATGGAGCGACGAAAAGAGTTAGAAAGAAAACTCTTAAAGTTAGAATCCTCCCTCAAAGGTCAGAACTCCCACGACGGTAGAGAAGATTCACCCTTAGGGGAGAAAGATCCTTTTAGCGAGGACATAATGAGGACAAAAGTTCCGAGAAACTTTAGAAGTCCCGATATGGACCTCTACGACGGAACCACTGATCCAAAGCATCATCTGAGCAACTTTAAAAGTCGGATGTATCTGGCTGACGCTTCTGACGCTACGCAATGCAAAGCTTTTCCGACAACCTTGTCAAAAGCAGCGATGAAGTGGTTCGACAGCCTCCCTCCGAGGTCGATTACCAGTTTTGAAGACCTCTCAAGAAAGTTCTTGATGAGGTTCTCCATCCAGAAAGACAAAGTAAAACATGCACCAAGTCTCCTGGGAATAAAGCAGGAGGTCGGGGAGTCCTTACGGGCCTATATGGAAAGGTTCAACAAAGCATGTTTGGAGATTCAAGACCTGCCTACCGAAGCAGTCATCATAGGGCTAGTCAATGGTCTTAGAGAGGGTCCCTTCTCACAGTCCATATCAAAAAGACACCCCGCCTCTTTAAGTGATGTACAGGAAAGAGCTGAAAGGTACATCAATATGGAAGAAAATGCTAGGCTAAGAGACCCGAATTGGCGACCTGGTCACCCTCCCTCAACGAAAGAGAGGGAGAGGGAAGCTAAGAAGAAGGAAGAACTCGGCCTCGATAGGCCAAGAAAATATCACTCTTACACTCCACTGAAAGTTCCTGTAGTGGATGTATACAGAGAAATTTGCAATACCGAAAGGCTGCCTCCTCCCAGGCCCATTAAAAATAAAAGAGGGGGGAGCCGCGGTGATTACTGTGAGTACCATAAGATATATGGGCACTCTACAAACGATTGTTACGACCTTAAAAATGTGATAGAAAAGCTGGCCAGAGAAGGTCGGCTTGACAGATATCTCATAGAAAGGTCGGACAGCCATGGAAAAAGAAAACGAGATGATATGGAGAGAAGAGATCCACCACTACAAACTCCGGAGAGACATATCCATATGATCTCAGGAGGGTTTGCGGGAGGGGGACTCACAAAATCTTCTCGCAAAAGACATCTCAAGAGAGTTTACCAGGTCGGAAAGGGGTCATCCGACCTTCCGACCATTTCATTCACAAAGGAAGATGGGCGAGGAATAATTCCTGGGCACGACGACCCAGTGGTAATTACCATGATCCTGGCAAATGCCCATCTCCACAGAACACTAGTAGACCAAGGAAGCTCAGCGAACATCCTCTTTAAGCCCGCTTTCAACAAACTAGGGTTAGACGAGAAAGAGTTAAGAGCCTACCCCGACACCTTGTACGGATTAGGCGACACGCCAATAAAGCCACTAGGATTTTTGCCCCTCCATACCACCTTTGGAAAGGGGGAAAAATCAAAGACTCTGAGTATAGACTTCATAGTCATCGACGTGGGGTCGGCCTATAATGCTTTAATCGGCAGAGCTACCCTTAATCGACTCGGAGCGGTGGTATCGACACCCCACCTCTGCATGAAATTCCCGACCTCAGCGGGGATAGCAACGGTGAGGGGAGACCAGAAGTTGGCAAGGAAATGCTACAATGAAAGCCTAAACCTGAGAGGAAAAGGCAAAGTAGTTCACACAATAGAGCTCGGTGGAGCAAGGATTAAAGAAGAACTGCGACCACGACCCGGAGGAAAAACCGAGGAGATTCAGGTCGGAGAAGAGGAAGGAAAAAACACTCACATAGGAACCAACCTGGGGGAAACCCTAAGACAAGAGTTGACTAAGCTCCTAAGAGATAATTCCGATCTCTTCGCCTGGAAGGCCTCCGACATGCCTGGGATAGATCCCGAGCTCATGTCCCACAAGCTCTCGGTCTACTCGGGATCCCGACCTATACAACAAAGAAGACGCAAACTCGGCCCAGAGCGAGCTCTAATAGTAGAGGAGCAAGTACAAGCGCTCCTAGAAGCCGGTTTCATCAGAGAAGTCAAATATCCAACATGGCTAGCCAATGTGGTGCTAGTCAAAAAAAAAAATGGTAAATGGAGAATGTGCGTCGACTATACCGACTTAAATAAGGCATGTCCCAAGGACCCTTATCCACTACCAAGCATTGACACCCTAGTAGACTCTAGCTCGGGGTATCAATACTTGTCATTCATGGACGCCTACTCGGGGTATAACCAAATCCCGATGTATGAACCAGACCAGGAAAAGACATCATTCATCACGCCCAGAGCTAACTTTTGCTACGTGGTCATGCCATTTGGATTGAAAAATGCAGGGGCCACATATCAAAGGCTGATAAATAAGGTGTTTGCCCCTCACCTAGGGAGCTTAATGGAAGTGTACGTCGACGACATGTTGGTAAAGACCAAGAAAGAAGCCGACCTCTTGTCTGACCTTTCACGAGTCTTTGACACCATAAGGTTGCACGGGATGAGACTAAATCCTGCAAAGTGCGCCTTCGCGGTGGAGGCAGGAAAATTTCTAGGATTCATGCTAACACAAAGAGGGATCGAAGCCAATCCCGACAAGTGTAGAGCTATCCTGGAAATGAAAAGCCCGACTTATTTGAGAGAGGTCCAACAGCTGAATGGCCGGCTAGCAGCTCTCTCCAGATTTTTGGCAGGATCAGCACTAAGATCCCTTCCGCTGTTCTCCCTATTGAGAAAGGGACACCAGTTTGAATGGACTCCCGAATGTGAGGAAGCGTTCCAGGAGTTCAAAAAGTTTCTGAGCCAACCTCCTATTTTGACCCGACCTGTAGCCGGAAAAGACCTCGTCCTATACCTATCCGTGGCAGACAAGGCTGTCTCAGCAGCCTTGATAAGAGAAGACGAGGACGGTCAACACCCCATCTATTTCATCAGTAAAGTTCTACAGGGCTCTGAACTAAGGTATCACAAATTAGAGAAATTTGCCTACTCCTTAGTGGTAGCCTCTTGAAGGCTACGGCCTTACTTTCAAGCTCACACAATAAGAGTCCGCACGAACCAACCCATGAAGCAAATCCTCCAAAAGACGGATGTTGCAGGAAGAATGGTTCAATGGGCAATAGAGCTCTCCGAGTTCGACTTGAAGTACGAAACTCGGACGGCGATTAAAGCCCAGTGCCTCGCCGACTTCATCGCAGAATATGCAGGAGATCAAGGGGATAAACCAACTACATGGGAACTCTATGTAGATGGATCCTCCAACAAAACAGGAAGCGGTGCAGGAATAATATTGGTAGATGAAAGGGGAACCCAGATAGAGGTTTCCCTCAAGTTTGAATTCCCAGCTTCAAATAATCAGGCAGAGTATGAAGCCTTGATCGCAGGATTGAAGCTGGCAGAAGAAGTCGGTGCTACGAAGGTGATGATATACAGCGACTCCCAAGTGGTGACCTCCCAAATAAGTGGAGAATATCAGGCAAAGGACCCAAACATGAAGAGGTACTTGGAAAAAGCTTTGGAGCTCCTGGGGCGCTTTGCAGAAACCGAGGTGAAACACATAACTCGGGATCTAAACAGCAGAGCAGACGCCCTATCCAAGTTAGCAAGTACCAAGTCAGGAGGAAATAACAGAAGCCTGATTCAAGAGACTCTCCAGGAACCTTCAGTGGTAAAAATGGAAGACAAACAAGAAGTCTTTGAAGTGGTCGGATTAAACCTTGGATGGATGAACCCCTTAGTCGAATACCTGAAATTCGACATCCTCCCTAAGGAGGAAAAGGAGGCCCAGAAAATCCGAAGGGAAGCACAACACTATACCTTGGTGAAAAATATTCTCTATAGAAGGGGGATATCAACACCATTGTTAAAGTGTGTACCGACCTCAAGAGCCACCGAGGTATTGGAGGAGGTACATAGTGGAATCTGCGGGAACCATCTCGGAGTAAGATCATTAGCCAGAAAGGTGATCCGAGCCGGATTCTACTGGCCAACCTTGCAGAAAGATGCCACAGACTTTGTGACAAAGTGCCAACCGTGTCAAATGCATGCAAATTTCCACGTGGCCCCCCCAGAGGAGCTCATTAGTATCACCTCCCCATGGCCCTTCGCAAAATGGGGAATGGATTTGTTAGGTCCTTTTTTCCAGGCGCCAGGACAAGTCAAATACCTAATAGTGGGAATAGATTATTTCACAAAGTGGATAGAAGCAGAACCACTGGCCACCATCACTGCACAAAGAAGCCGGAGGTTCCTCTACAAAAATATAATCACAAGGTATGGGATACCTTATTCCATTACCACAGATAACGGAACCCAGTTCACCGACTCCACTTTTAGAAGCCTAGTAGCCAGTATGAACATCAAACACCAGTTCACCTCAGTGGAACACCCACAAACCAATGGGCAAGCCGAAGCAGCCAACAAAGTCATACTGGCGGGGCTGAAGAAAAGATTACAAGATGCGAAAGGAGCTTGGGCTGAAGAGCTCCCACAAGTACTATGGGCTTACAGAACAACCCCCCAATCCGCCACTGGAGAAACACCCTTCCGACTAGTTTACGGTGTAGAAGCCATGATCCCAATAGAGGTCAATGAGCAAAGCCCAAGAGTGATTTTCCACGACGAGATCGGGAATATACGGGGGCACAAAGAGGAGCTCGACTTACTCCCCGAAATCCGAGAAGAAGCCCAGATAAGAGAAGCAGCGTTGAAGCAAAGGATGACCGCGAGATACAACAAAAAAGTCATTCGAAGGAATTTCACCCCAGATGACTTGGTCCTAATCAGAAACGATATTGGAGTCAACAAATCGGGGGAAGGAAAGCTCGCTGCTAAGTGGAAAGGACCATACAAGATCAACGAGGTCTTAGGAAAAGGCTATTATAGGGTAACCGACTTCGACGGCAACGAGTTACCAAGATCATGGCATGCTTGTAATATGAAAAGGTACTACAGCTAAAAGCGAACCCTACTCCCTGATGTACTCTTTTCCCAATTTCATGATTTTTTCCCAAAATCAAAGGGTTTTTTCTGAAAAGGGTTTTTAACGAGGCATCATAGTAGGGGCTAAGGGAAAATAAATTATCAAAAGCCCTTAGTAGCAATAAGGTACCTCCTCAATTAATAAAGATCTCTTTCATTTTAAATATCTCTTTTAAATTCCCTTTTTATTCTCTTTCTACGAAACGCGCCGATTTAAGCTCGACAAAACGTGAAAATCTCATGAACCGACCTAGATGGTCGTCAGGATAAAACGACGAGGTACAAGTCGGCGTAAAGAGGCTATAGAAGTCGATCATGATAAACTCGGGAGCAGTCCGACTCATAAGTCGGAATGCGAAACCGAGTAAAATTAAAATGAATCGCAAAAGTAGCCTAAGTCACGAAAAACTCAATAAAACAAAATTGAGTACTAGGAATAACAAAAAAGAGATAGGAAAAAACTAAGAAAAAGTTGTAAGGCTGCCTTAAGGATCAAAAAGATTCAGAAAAGCAGGCAAGCCCCAAAGAATAGGTTTTTTCCAGAAAAGATCAAAGGAATAGAAAAGCATGCGCGCATAAGGTAACTCAAAACCCTTATCCAAAAAATGGTATTTATTTAAAAAGCTAAATTAAACCCTTATTAAAAAAGGGTATAGTAAATTGTTTTGTTTACGGCCTTAAAAAGACTGAAAATTGTTCAAACATCAACAAATAAATATAAAGAGTTTAAAAAGGGGGGGGGGTCCACAGGCCGGACCCCCAATAACCAATAAATTACTTCTTTGCAAGAGGAGTAGAAGGATCACCACCACCAGGACCACCACCAGGACCAGGAGTTGGAGAGAAAGTCGGAGGAGCGGCAGAAGAACTCGGAGCTTCCTTAGAACGAGGAGGGGACTCTATGATCCTCTGTCCCCGAGTCTTCAAATCAGACTCAGACTCCACCACGGGGACAGGAGGATCCACGATGGCACCATCAATAACAATCTTATCAGGGTCCAAAGGAGAAAGGTCCAAGTCAGGAGCAATGACTCCGACCTGCTCCTTAAAAACCCTCCAAGCCTCATCAGCACCATCCGCAATAGAGTCCTCCAACTCGGTATAGGCCTTCCGGGCATTCAGCAAGTCATTCTTTACAGACACAAGATCAGCAAATAAACTGTTGTAGCTGGCTTGCGCTGCCTTCCTCAAATCCACCTCCATGTTGCATTGGGCTTGCAACTTCTTCTCCTTCTCCCGGAGGCTGTCCCTCTCCTCCTTCAGCTTGGCGACTTTCCCCTCCAACTCCCTCTCGTGCTCCTGATATATGCGAAGCCTGCCTTCCAGCTCCTCGACCCTCGAGGTCGTCTCTAAAGAGCTGAGAGGAGTCTTCTCAAATATATCTAAGAGTTTGCCACAAACTCCCGCCGTCTTGAGACTCTCCTCAACCACAGCAGTGAGGTAGTGCCGAACAGAAACATCATCCATGCTCATACGAGCATAGGGATAAATGTTCTTTCGGACGAACGCAAGAGCGTCCGCCTCACCAGAAGCGCCAGACTCTAAGGTCTTACGCTTCCTCTTCTCTGGTTCAGGAGTAGGTCGGACGGAGGGGGGTGGCAGAGAGGAAGCAGAAGAGGAAATCACAATAGGCTGGGAAGGAGTCCCGACATTCCGAGGAGGAGGAGGAGGAGAGACGACCGCCCTAGCGCCGCCAGACCTGGCACGAGACCTCGCCTTGGCCTCCTGAACCCTTTGGTAAGACTCCTGGGCATTTGTTTTTGCCATCTCTGAAAAAAGCAACAATTGATAGATTAGACAAGTCGGAAGAATTAATCAGACAAGTCGGAGAATCAAATAAAAACTACCTATTTGTGCCTGGATAAAACTTGGAGACCCCTGGAGAAACTTTTTTGTGTCCAAGTAGGGAGACCTCCCCCAAACTTCTCGGAGGAACCCCACAATGGCCGCCTCCACCTCCTCCAGGTCGTCAAGACCATATTTTTCACAAGGGGAGGCCTCCAACCAGTATAAAGGAAAGCGGGGGGAAGAAGTGTCATCCAGGAAAAAGGGGTGGTGGCCCTCTACAGCTTGCACTTTGAAAAAATAGTTTTTGAAATCGTGGAAGGATTCGTCAAAAAGGGTGAAAATCCTTCTACCTTGTATGGCTCGAAACGATACCCACTGTTGTTTATTGTTTAGCCCACTAAAGGGTTTTGTCATATGAAAAAGATGGAAAAAAATCTTTAAAGAAATCGGGAACTCTAATGCCTGGCTGATAAATTGATAAATTTTCAAAAAACCCCAAGAGTTGGGGTGAAGTTGGGTAGGAGCGACTCGGCAATGACGTAAAACAGACATCTCAAAGTCTGAAAAGGGAAGAAAAACACCCAAACGGGTGATCATACACTCATACATAAAGAAAAAATGGGAGGCAGCCTCATTAGCCCTCCCAAAGCAAACCCGGTCTTCTGGACCCGGGGCCACTAACTCATACTTCGGCTCGTCCTCCTCAGAAGAACAAATTCTGTGGCGAGTACGAAGGTGGGTGATAAACTCAGAATTGACTGAGGGTTCCTCCCCTAAAACTGTGACATCGACCCAGTGAGAGAGAGCATCTACAGAAGCCACTTCTTTTCTAAAAAAGGGGTGACAAAACCTACAAGGGGAAAAGAAAAATCACCAACACGGTCTCTAAAGGAAGGGGGATGTGAAACCAAAGTCTGCAAATCAAATTTATCTACAAAAGCATATTAAAGAACTAACCTTTATCTGGAAATGAAGGTTGGAAGCAAAAGCCTTCGAAAGCACAAGAATGCAGTACGAACGAATGCAAGGGAAATTTGAAAGATCGCAGAAACGAAACAACGAAAGAGAGGGAAAGTATTTATAAGAACGTTAGGGGCATAATGGTAAAATAGGGGCAGTCATTAATGGAGATGCACCGTTATCAAGGCTATTGAATCCCTACGCACACCCCTAACGGACACGACGCTTGATTAGACGTAACTGTCAGAACCAAAAGGTCACGAAAGGTCACGTCGGTTTCAAACCATCACGTCGGTCCTCTTACAAATCGTCTACGACCCCGAGTAGAATACTCGAACCCAAACCTTAAAAAGAGATTGGGCTCGAGTAGGGGCACTGTTCATACCCTGGCCCAATAATAAAGGCCCAGGATCCAAGCAAAGAAGCCCAACCCAAAGGGTTGGCCCTCACCCAGTACCAGCCTTCATACCAAGAAGTCGGTACTGAACACGACCTGCTCCAAAGAAGTCGGATACGAGGGTTAGCTGGCAGATAACACTCATTCGAATGAGTAACTGCCCCTAGAAACTCTCTAACCACTTCATAGAGCCATATCTTAACCTCCCTAAGATATGGGAACGGTTATCCACCTAAAAAGGTGGCACTACTTCAGCGGTGGTTATTGGTTCACCACTATAAATACACTGACACCATTCAGGTATCGCTAAGTTCCAATACTCTCTAACCTGCTCACACTCTTGCTAACTTAGGCATCGGAGTGTCTTTGCAGGTACCACCCCCCATTCTCTCGCACGTACAAGTCGGACGGAAGAGCACCGAATAACAGATCCACTCTAAAGCCACCTCCTTCATCCGTTTGGGCTAACCAACGCCATCCAGCCCATTAATCTCCGGTTACCCACCGTAACAATTGGTATAAAATTTTTGATTGAGATAGTACTTCAGTGTCGTTACTGTTTTAGAATGAAATTAGATTTAAGACAATTGAGTTTAATAATTTTTTGCTTCTCTATCAAATAACACAAAAATTATAGCACTTTGATCTAAAATTTTTAATTTAATTTTGAATCTACCTTTAATGAATATTTTATATTTTCTTTATTTGAATAATAATACGTAATAAATCAATTAATTATAGAAGTTATGGTGTTAATTTTTTAAAAATATTTGAATAAAAGTTAAATGGTTAATTTTTAAATTTTGTCAAGTAATCAAAATTAATGAGATGACATCATTAGAAAAACAAATGTGACTTAAATTTAATGTACAAAAAATTTGTATTAACTTTTACATAATAATAAAGATAAATTCTTATTCTGCAGTAAAACTTAAAAAAAAGAAAAATGGTAAGTGTTACGGCCTGGCCCAAACCATTTGCGGGCCGGCCCCGACCCGAACACCACCCAACCCCAACGGTCAGGAGCGACGTGCTCAGTCGTCGATTCGGACACGCGCCCCTGACAGCTTTGCTACAGCTGTGCGAAGGAAGCATTGAGGAAGGTGGGCCTATCCTTGATGGGCCCACCTCTGACACGGTATATATGGGGAAGGTCCCACCCTTCCCCCAAGGTACGTCACATACCATTCATCCCTTTTTCACCTGCACACTTTACTGACTAGAGCATCGGAGTGTCTTTGCAGGTGAAACCCCCTCCTCACGCAAAGTACCCGGGACGTCGTCTACTCCAGCCCGGTGACTTACGACCAAGCGAGACCCCCTTCATCAAACAGGATACAAACCCGAACCGTCCGGTACCCGACCTACCGAACATTGGCGCCGTCTGTGGGGACAAGCTTCTGAATGGAAGTTGTACTGGGCCCAGGAGGAGCAGGGCGAGAAGCCGGGAACAGAGGGGAAGCCTCCGCGGCATCCTCTCGGGAGCGCACGAGATCCCCTCCTCGACAAACCACACGATCCCAAGAAAGACGCCCCTTTGGGAGAACTGGCGACAACAGCGCCAGAATAATGCAGGAACTATGTCACAGGATGCAGGACCTGGAGCGCCAGCTGGCAGACCGGGAACATCGCCAGCAAACTCCCGAATCAAGTTACTCCCGTTCCCCCCCCCGAGAAGCCACTCCCGACGCACAACTAGCCCAAGATCTGAGCCCGAGAGCGCCAGGGAAGAATGACGCACAAGGAGGCGCCGCGACCCCATCATATATGCCAGGCGCGGGAGGAAACGCACCACAGATCGTGACCGGGAAGACGGTCGACGGGAAGACGATGAAGGAAGAACAAGGAGAACGCGCGGACTAGTCATAATAGGCGCGACCCCATTTCATCGTTCCATCCTCGAAGTCCGGCTACCAAAACACTTTGACAAGCCAATGGACATGAGGTACGACGGAACCCAAGACCCACAGGAGCACCTTACGGCCTTCGAGGCCAGGATGAACCTGGAGGGAGTGGGGGACGAGGTAAGATGCCGCGCTTTCCCGGTCACCCTCGCGGGACCTGCAATACAGTGGTTTAATAGCCTCTCGTAGGGCTCGGTGGCCCAGTTTTCGGATATTAGCCGCGCCTTCCTAGCCCAATTTACTACCAGAATAGCAAAGGCAAAGCACCCAATCAATCTGCTCGGAGTGACGCAGAGGTCCGGAGAACCGATAAGGAAATATTTAGATCAGTTCAACGATGAGTGCCTGGAGATCGACGGGCTGACTGACTCTGTTGCTAGCCTATGCCTGACGAACGGACTCCTAAACAAAGACTTCAGAAAGCACCTCACCACGAAGCCGGTGTGGACAATGCAGGAGATCCAATGTGTAGCCAAGGAGTACATCAATGATGAGAAAGTCAGCCAGGTCGTGGCTGCCAACAAACGGCAGCCCTCTTACAATCAAACCAGGCATCACGGGAGCGGAGAAAGACAGAAGGAACACGCCAGGGATGGCGGTCCGAGCAAGACACCTAGGCCATTTCCCAGAGTCGGGAAGTTCACCAATTACACCCCTCTCACCGTCCCCATCATAGAAGTTTACCAATAGATAGCCGAGAAGGGGATTCTGTCGAAACCCCGACCTCTAATAGACCGAACAGGGGGAAACAAAAGCCTTTACTATGACTATCACAAAGGCTATGGACACAAGATGTAGGACTGCTTCGACCTAAAGGACGCGCTGGAACAAGCGATCCGGGACGGGAAGCTGGCTGAATTCTCCCATCTCATCAGGGAGCCAAGAAGACGAGATCGCGGTTGAGAGACAGAAGAGAAAACTCGCACAGTAAAATGAGGCCACGACCAGAACGACAACGAACAAGGTCTCACCATAGTAAACGTTGTGACGGCGAGAGACGCACCCCCAAGGTCGAAGTGGCGCACAAGAAAGATGCCAAAATCCTGGCGATCTCTTCGTCATCTGCACAAAACCCCAAGAGGTTGAGGTCGCCACCCATCTCGTTCGGCCCAGAGGACCAGTGATTTGACGAGGTCGCGGAAAGCCCCCCATGGTCATCACGGCCAGAGTAGGAACCGGCCTCATCAAGCGCATCCTCATAGACACCGGCGCCGACTCGAATATTATGTTCCGCAATGTGTTCAAAACTTTGGGACTGCGGGACGCCGACCTGAAGACCCACCAGCACGGTGTCGTAGGGTTAGGCGACCACTTCATTAAGCCAAACGGCATAATCTCTTTTCCGATATCAGTAGGACACGGGCAGGGATGAGGCTCGACAATGGCCGAGTTCGTGGTTCTGTGCGACTCCACAGCCTACAACATCATCCTGGGGAGGAAGACCATCAACGATCTCGGGGCAGTAATCAGCACGAAGATGCTGATAATGAAGTTCGTGGCTGACGACGAGTCCGTGGGATCCATAAAAGGAGATCTGGAAATGGCAATTGCCTGCGACAATGCCAGTCTCTCCTTAAGGAAGAAGTCCAAGGAAGCAGCAGGAGTGTTACTAGCCGACCTAGACACGAGAGTCGAAGACAAGCCCAGACCCGAGCCAGAAGGGAGCTTGGAAAAGTTTAGAGTCGGCAACACGGACGAGAAGTTCACCTTCGTGAACAGAAACCTACCACACGAGCTGAAGGGGCCCCTAATGGAAATGATCAGGACCAACGGAGACCTATTTGCATGGACGCCAACCGACATGCCGGGAATAGACCCCCAGCTCATGTCACACCACTTGGCCGTGACGGCGGAGGCCAGACCGGTAGCCCAAAAAAGGAGGAAGATGTCACAAGAGCGAGCAGAGGAGGTGGCCAGGCAGACGGCTAGCCTCCTCGAAGCAGGATTTATTCGAGAACTTGACTACTCGGTATGGCTGTCGAACGTAGTTTTAGTAAAAAAACACAATGGGAAATGGAGGATGTGCATAGATTACTCCGATCTCAACAAAGCATGCCCCAAGGACTGCTACCCCCTGCCCAACATTGATGCACTCGTCGACGCAGCGGCGGGATATCAGTACCTAAGTTTCATGGACGCCTACTCTGGCTATAACCAGATACCTATGCACCGACCTGATGAAGAGAAAACAGCGTTCATAACGCCGAGGGGGATATATTGCTACAAGGTAATGCCATTCGGCCTGAAGAACGCCGGGGCCACTTACCAAAGGCTAATGAACAAGATATTCAGCGACCTCATAGACAGGACGGTGAAAGTTTACGTGGACGATATCCTAGCCAAGACCACTGGCCCTGAGGACCTCCTAAGCGACCTAGGAAATGTGTTCGCGGCCCTCCGACGACATGGCATGAGGCTCAACCCCCTCAAATGTGCCTTTGCCATGGAGGCCGGGAAGTTCCTAGGATTTATGATAACCCAAAGGGGGTGGAAGCTAATCCTGAAAAATGCCAAGCGATACTCCAAATGAGGAGCCTGGGTTGCATCAGAGACATTCAGAGACTGGCAGGAAGGCTCACCGCGCTATCTCGCTTCCTTGGGGCGTCGGCAGCAAAAGCCCTGCCCTTCTTCAACCTGATGAGAAAAGGGATAGCGTTTGAATGGACCCCGGCGTGTGAGGAAGCATTCAAACATTTCAAAGAGATCCTCGCAACTCCTCCCGTGCTAGGGAAACCCAAAGTCGGAGAACCGCTCTACCTGTACCTGGCCATAACGGACGAAGCGCTGGCAGCAGTTTTGGTACGGGAAGAAGGGAAGGCTCAACAAACAATCTACTTCGTGAGCAGAGCACTGCAAGGAGCAGAACTGAGATACAGCAAATTAGAGAAGCTAGCTCTGGCACTACTAACCTCCTCCCGAAAACTAAGGCAGTACTTCCAGGGTCACCAGGTAGTCGTAAGAACGGACCAAGAAATCCGCCAGGTGCTCCAAAAACCTGACTTGGCGGGAAGAATGATGACTTGGGCCATCGAGCTATCTCAGTATGATTTGCGATACGAGCCCCGACATGCGATCAAGGCACAAGCAATGGCAGACTTCTTGGTGGAAGTAGCGGGGGACCCAACCGAGGAAGCGGGCACACGGTGGAGGCTCCATGTGGACGGGGCCTCCAACCAAACGTCCGGGGGTGCCGGGATCATTTTGGAAAGTCCTACCGGGGTCATATACGAACAATCAATCAAGTTCGAGTTTCCCGTATCAAACAACCAAGCGGAATAAGAGGCCCTCCTGGGCGGCTTGATCCTAGCCCGAGAAGTCAGAGCTACGAGGCTGGAAGGATGCAGTGACTTGCAGGTCGTTACCTCACAGGTGAACGGAAGCTACTAGGCCAGGGACTCACTATTACAAAAGTACTTGGAAAAGGTCAAAGAGCTAGCAAAGCAGTTCGAGGAGGTCGCGGTCTAACACATTCCGAGGGAAAGGAACACACAGGCAGACCTCCTATCAAAGCTAGCGAGCATGAAACCGGGAGTTGGCAACAGGTCCCTTATTCAAGGAATGACAAAGGAACCAGCAGTCGCCCTCCACCTAACAAAGATAGGCCCCTCCTGGATGGAACCCATCACTGATTTCCTAAAGAACGGCAAACTCCCTGAGGACGAGAAGGAAGCTAAAGCATTAAGAAGGGAGGTGGCCAGATATGCGATCATACAAGACCAACTGTTCAAAAAGGGACTTAGCCAGCCCTTAATGAAATGCCTCCATCCCGACCAAACGGACTACATGCTCAGAGAAGTCCACGAGGGATGCTGCGGCCACCACATCGGGGGCAAAGCCCTAGCAAGAAAGCTCATCCGAGCTGGATATTACTGGCCGTCGATGATGGTCGACTCAAAAGAGTTCGTAAAGAAATGTGTCAAGTGCCAAGAGAACGCCAACTTCCACAAAGCGCCAGCGTCCGAACTAAGCCTACTGACGTCCTTCCGACCTTTCGCACATTGGGGAGTCGACCTACTGGGACCTTTCCCGGTCGGCCTGGGACAAGTCAAATACCTCATAGTCGCTATCGACTACTACACCAAATGGATAGAGGCTGAACCACTGGCAAGCATATCTTCAGCCAATTGTCAAAAGTTCATGTGGAGACAGGTGATAACTCGATTCGGCATCCCGGAAGTCATCATCTCTGACAACGGGACACAATTCACTGACAAGAAATTCATGGAGTTCCTCACCGGCCTGGGCATAAAGCAGAAATTCTCCTCAGTAGAGCACCCCCTGACAAATGGTCATGTTGAGGCCGCAAACAAGGTCATTTTGCTGGGCCTCAAGAAGCGGCTGGATAGCAAAAAAGGCGCATGGGCCGACGAACTCGCCTCGGTCCTCTGGTCCTACCGAACAACCGAGCAATCATCCACAGGGGAAACTCCTTTCTGCCTGACGTACAGAGTGGACGCAATGATACCTGTAGAGATCGGCGAGCCAAGCCCATGATTACTTCTGAAGGGAGTAGAGGAAGCGGTAGAGAAAGACCTGGCAGATGAGGCTAGGGAGGTGGCCCATTTGTCAGAAATGGCACTAAAGCAAAGAATGGCCCTGCGCTACAACACCAAAGTGCTCAAGAGGGAATTTGAGAAAAACGACCTCGTCCTACGGCGCAACGATATCGGGCTACCGACCCAGGGAGAAGGCAAACTGGCGGCGAACTAGGAAGGGCCCTACAGAGTCAAAGAAGTGATTGGCAAGGGCACCTACAAACTGGAAAAGCCTGATGGAAGGGAGGTCCCGAGAACTTGGAATACAGGTAACCTGAGAAGGTTTTACTCATAGCTCAGGCACGCCGGCTAGGCGATCTAACGAGCTTAATCGTTTACCTTTATACTCGCAACGGTAATAGACTTGTTTAATTGCCAATTAATGTTTACTTGTTAAAAAATTACCTCTCTATTGTTCCTTTTTATCTCTTACTTACACATCACACGGAAACGAGTTCCACAACACATTAAACGGAACCACGATACGGCACCCCGGGACTGATCACCCCGGGAGCCACCTAAATTAAAGCCATAACAAACAGCTACAACGAAAGCAAAAGGCCACGACCTGGCTTTACCGAATTACCAACACAACGGTAAATAAACACGAGCAGAAAGCTCATACCAACAAAACAGTAATAAAACAAAACAAAAATGCTATCAGATAAGCAAAGAAGACGATAATCACAAGCCAACCAAGCGACTTTTAATGTATAACGAAGTAAGCTTCAAAAAGTTCTACAACAAAACCACAAATCCATACAAAAGCATAAGGTACAAGAACTTATTTCTTGGGCATGTCAACAATCTTGCCATCCTTGATTGTCTTGAAAACTCCAATTGCCGACGTATCGAAGTCGGGAGCCACGATCTTCACCTGGGCCTTAAGGGCCTCCTCAGTCATGAAGATCACGTTCTTCCCCTGCTCTCTAGTCACCTTATGTTTCTTCTTAAGCTCCTCAACCTCAGCTTGAGCGGCCTTAGCCGACGAGACGGCCACGTCACGCTCTTTCTCCAAGGCCACCACCTGACCTTGCGCGGCATTAAGTTGGCTCTCCAGAGTCATCTCCCGCTCGGTTAAACGGGACACGGTGTCATTGGAGGCCTTCAGCTTCTCCTCAGCAGACGCGGCTCTCTCCTCAGCAGCCTCCAGTTTTTTCCCCGTCTCGGACAGTTGCTCCCGAAGGGTTTCAACTTGAGTCTTGAATTCATTATTGGCCTTGACAGCGGATTCGAGCTTCCTGCGCAGCGACTGCATCCCCGACAACTCGAATTCAGCCTTCCGAGCAATTGCGGCACCGCGGAGAAGGGTACGGTACATCCACCTCGCCTGTCCCGCAAGCTCGGTGCCAAGGAAGTGATCCTCTGTGCCGGGAAGCAGCTGCGAATCTATGAAGGTCCCGACGTCGAAGTTCCGCTCCATAACGGTCAGAACCCCTTCTGGGCTGGAGGATGCCCTCTGCCTTTTGGGGGTGGGGATAAGCTTCAAATCGTCATCCTCTTGCTGAGCGGAGGTCGAGTGCTCGGGGCCAACCGTCTCCTCACGGATAGGAGAAACGCGTGCCCCGTCAGAGTTCTTATCCGTCATCTCGGTATCACGGGGTGACGGCGTCGCTTGATCCTTATTCTCAGGAGGTCCTCCGATTTCCCGTCAACCTTCTCCGCTTCCTCCTCATCGTTGTCCGCCAAGAAAGTCTTGAACAAGTCCTCAAGCCTTGTCACGGAAGCAGACATCTCCACTGCAGCAAACAAGTAAACAAGTTAGTCGTGAAACCGGCACAACCAAGCGAATGAATAGAAACGCAAAAATACAAGGCAAAACAACTCACAAACGTAATTTCTGGCGACTTCCCTGTCACCCATCAAAAGGTGGGGATTCACATGATTCTTCCCAAAAACTGCCAACAACACGTCGGCGACCTTCTTATCCACAACGGACATCCCCTTATAAGACACCTTAATAAATGTGTTGGATCCCGCCCCAAAGCTCTAGTACGTCGGAATAAGGCGCTCCCCTTCTAACGACAACCAAAAGGGGTGACGACCTTTGACCGGACACACCTTAACATATTTGTCTTTAAACCCATGATAAGAGTCCTCGAACAAGCTGAAGATCCTCCGACCTTGGGCAGATCGGAAGGACATGAACCCTTTCCTCGCTTTCCCCTCCTTGGAAGGATTCATGAGGTTGAAGAAAAAAAGGAAGACATCAACAGATACCGGCAACTCCAGATATTCGCATACCATCTCAAAACAGCGAATAGAAGCCCAACTGTTCGGATGCAGTTGCGACGGCGCCACAGAGATCCGGTTAAGAAGCGCCATTTGAAAAGGAGAAAACAGGATACGAACCCCCACCTGGGTGAACATGTATTTATAAAACCAGATCCAGTCGGGGACCCGAGGGGAATGGAAGTTAAGCTCATATAGCCGTTCATTGGGGGGCAGAAACAAAGACGTCATAATTGGCTTCCTCGTCTGTCCCTCTGCACAAGTACTCGCCTTGGCAGAACTCCGTTAGCACCCCCTCGTCCATCTGATTTGGCGAGTCCTTCACGTCGGAAGTCACCCAGGTGTAGGGGTCGTAGTTCACGGTGGAGGGAGAGGCCCGAGAAACAATGCGATGCATACCTACAGTGGGGGGTACCACTCCGTTAGTCTATGAGGTTGGAAATCTGGAAAAAGCCCAGAAACTACATTTGTCCTATTCAATAGCTAAGATCGAGCATGGCTAAAAGCAAAATCCAAATAAAAGCCTACCTTGAAATGGTAACCCCCTTAACGCACCTATTTGACACTAAAAGGCCACCTATCATACAAAATCAAGCAAACAGCATGCATGCAGAAGAATAACAAAATAAACACGAAGCAAAGAACGAAGAGGATGCTTACCTGGACTGATTACGAAGATTCGAAGGAGGAGAAAGGAGAGCAAATGTGCAAAAATGCAGAAGTGACACCCTGGGAACTCAGAAGGAGAAGATGATGGAGATGATGGAAGTGAGGATATGAGAGGAGAACAAATGCAAAACTGTTTAAAACTGCCATTGAAGAAGCGTGAAAGGCCTGGGGGCAAAATAGTCTTTGCACGCGGGGTTTTCAACCCATTATGAGCATTTAATGCTCCGCGCGAGGAACGAGGCGACAAACGGTCACTCAGCAACAAACAGACACGCGCGCAAGGGGCACGTCCCCTCCACAGGCGGCCGACCTGGCGACAACACGCCACCAACCACCTTCACGATCATTGCTGGCGCGTTGGGGGCACTGTTACGGCCTGACCCAAACCATTTGCGGGCCCGCCCGACCCGAACACCACCCGACCCCAACGGTCAGGAGTGACGCGCTCAGTCGCCGACCCGGACACGCGTCCCTGACAGCTTTGCTATAGCTGTGCGGAGGAAGCATTGAGGAAGGTGGGCCTGTCCTTGATGGGCCCACCTCTGACACGGTATATATGGGGAAGGTCCTACCCTTCCCCCAAGGTACGTCACATACCATTCATCCCTTTTTTCACCTGCACACTTTACTGACTAGAGCGTCGGAGTGTCTTTGCAGGTGACACCCCCCTCCTTATGCAAAGTACCCGGGACGTCGTCTACTCCAGCCTGGTGACTTACGACCAAGCGAAACCCCCTTCATCAAACAGGATATCAACCCGAACCGTCCAGTATCCGACCTACCGAACAGTAAGTATTTTTAGTAAAATATTAATTTATTAATATACTTTTTCAATATGTCATTAAACATATTACCATTTCAAGAATAAAACTAAGTCGCACTTATTAGCATGACAGATATTAATAAAACATAAAATCAAGAAATATATGAAATTTAACAATGTTAACCATTTTTTTTATAAATGATTCTATCAATCACATTGATTTTATTAGGGACGAAGTCATAGACTTAACATATTGGGTTAAATAACTAACATTTAAAAAAAATTATAAAAAAGAAGCTATCCTTCTCCCTTAGCTTTTCCATCAAACAAAAACAACAAATAAAAACTCAACAATGATATCAATAAAAAAGGATATAAAAAAAGAACAAATAAAAAACTAATCTTACTATATTAATATCATCTCTTACATTCACATTCATGCCACTCTCACCCCAAAATGTAGAAAATTTTTTTTCTAATTTGTTCTTTCTGTAACAAAATTTTACCATTTAATCTTTTAACTTTATCCTTTTTCTCTGACCAAACAACCACTGCTGGCTTAACCAAACTGGTTATTTCCCTTTTAATTTTTTTTTTGTCGTCCAATTTTTTTCGTTTACTATTTATCAAAAATATTTTACTACTGGTTAAGTCGTAAATCCAAAGTTTATAAGGAAAAAATATAAATAATATTAAAAATCAAGATAAATAAGTAAAGAAAAAAATATGTTAATATAAATTCTTATGTTAAACGTCACCAAAAAAATTCTTATGTTAATATAAATTTCTTTTTCTAAAATGTTGATTATATTTAGTGGAGCAAGTATCATTTCACCCATCAGATAATTTAAAAAAAGACTACTCAAAAGATTTAGCAAAATAGCTTTCATGATAGATTTTATTAATGCAGTAAAATCACCACATGCATTTATAAATTCATAATCGAAATAAGAGTTTCTTGTCAATTATTTTATCGCTCCAGCAATTAGTTACTAGATTACAATATAAGCATTTTAAAACAGTTAAATTTTTTGCTTTGGAAGCATATTTGCTACTATTTGCAGCCCATTTGATTTTGCATAAATATCATACAATGGCTAAATTTATGATTTTTTTTAAGAAAAACTCAACTTTAAAGAGAAGAAAGAAAAGCCATGGTATATTTTACCATTTATCAACTTCAAATACAATTGTATACCATTCGTGCAGCACATGTAACTCAATATTAAATAGTTAAAAACACAATGCATTTCACTAAATTTATCACTAAGTTGCTTTCAAACTCAGCTGTATTTCATATTCATATTCTCAGTTATAAAAATAAAAGTACACAATTTGAACATGATCTTCCTTTTTGAAATCAGGATTTGAACAACAAAAGTTGAGGACAATTTTTCATTCAAAAATCAGAGCTCGTCTACAAATTTAAGACATTAATATACTAAGATATATAGCTAGTTAGAACATGCAGTTAGCGCTAAAATTAATATATTGATTCAACATAGATACTTGATTAGAGAGAAGTCCCAAATTTTTAAGTTAAATTTAAGTTAATTAGAAAACATTTGGGTGATTGGGTTTCCTTTATTATATTTTAAAATTATTTGGACATATTGAAACACTGTATCAAACACACATTGACATACTCCCATCATTTTTTTCCTCCTAAAATGGTATATTCATCATGTGATATATAATAATTATGCTTGAAATTCCTAGAATGCTTAATTTACTTCATTTTATTCGTTGTCATATATTTTATCATTTTGTACAACCTCAAGAAGATCATAGGTACTCCAAAATATAAGTGAATATTTTTGCACTAAATAAGGAGAACATACTCAGATTTTAACATCTATGATGATAGGATGCTGATTTTGAAAGACAAATACTTGTGCAAGATAACGCTATAAATAAGGCATAAAACATACAAATTTTCATTATTGGTATTGAGGAACTAATCAAAATAATAAAACATTTCATTATTGGTATTGATGGAACAAATCACAACAATAAAATAGCAAATCGCATCATCTATATAAAAAGAGAAACTTTAAGTATGAAAATTGAATTAGTTAATTAACAGAGAAACCATCTTTCTTTGGCCAAATAAAATGAACACCTTAAAAACAATGAAAGAAGAAAAAGAAAAAATACCACAACATTTCATTTGATTTTTAATAATAGTTAAAACAAACAAACATCATTACCCTGCACAAAACTTTTCTTACATTCCTATATTACATTTCTTGAGCTTATGGATTAACCAAAATATGATCTTATTTTTTTCTGTTTTTTTTTTTCAATCATGAATTGCATTGCAGCAGTAATAAATGGCACGCTGACTAAGAATCTAGATACATATTCAAAACGGTGCTATAAATGTTTGGTATAGGGTACTCTTCTTCTTTTTGTTGATTCACACGAGTTCACAAAGCTGCAACAATGATGACACAATTGCAACATCACTTTAGTAAAACATTTTCTAAAAAGTGATTCGCAAAAGAGATAGTAGTATGACTATTAAAGCAAACATAAACAAACAAAATCACTTGTAATTAAAATGCAAAGAACAAAAACTTGATCTAAATGAGTAACAATATAATAAATATATGCATGTATGTTTACATAGATATATAAATGTAGATGCATGTCTGTTGTTGCAGCCTCTTGTATTTTGCATTCTCTTCTAGCAGGTAAACCACTTTAACCAACATAGTACAATATGAAATCTACACAGAAATTTTAAGGACTAAATTATCATAAATTCATCATAATGTTACTCAAATAACTAAAAGGGGGAGAATTATCATTATACTGCAAAAGGAGGGAGACTCCACGTACAAAAGAACTAAGAAAAGTGAAAATTAGAAAAATATCTTAAGTTAAAAAAGAACAAATAAATAAATTAAATAAATTTCTTATTTGACGTATAAAGCTAAAACATTTAAAAGAAATTATTAATCAAAATAAGAAAAGAATTAAAAAAAAAGTGAAATTAATCCATAGTAAGATTTTAAACTCACGCAGACCACTAAATACTTTGATCATTTTGAAATATTTAAATTCAAACTTACCTGAGGAAAGAATGCTGTCTCGAGAGCCCAAGTGTAACGGGTATAATGCCTTGCATGTCTCCCACTTGAAACCCCCATGTCTCCTTCACTATCTGAAGTTCTGAACACACTTACAAAAGAAACAAAATTACAAACAGTTGGTGAGCAAAATACAAAAAGGAAAAAGCTGCCAACTTTGAGGGTATCCGACATCATAAAAATAAGAATTGAAACCAAATTTATAAAAATTATAGAGAAATGAAAGATGGGTATTGATAAAATGTGAGTGTACCAATTGCTTGAGTTGGAGAGCAGCATGAACAATGCCCTTACCTCATCATCATTATGAACCTGAAAACATCCTTGGAATTATTATTTTCAAAACTTTGGCAAACAAAAATACAAAATTAAGTTAGGACAAAGTTCCTCAGAGGGGTATTTAACCAATTCTCTTTATGCAAACATTTCATATACTCTTCGAAGCTCTTGAATTCAGAATTCCTTCTTAAGCTTTCGAATTAACTCCCTTTACATTACACTTCATTGCTTATATACATCCTTGGTTGTTGATAATTTCACGTATTTTCAAAATCCTTGTGAAATACCATCTTTGTCTAACTGTAAACCTGGGCAATCTCCCGATTTCTTGCAAATACCATTTGTGTCGTTTGTAATCTTCTCAAGTTTAACATTTCTTATGTGTTAGTTTTTAAAGACGCGATTTGTGCGCACAGAAAATGAATTTGATAAGTATACGAGGTTATAAGGAGTCGCGAAGTTTCGAGGTAACGCAAACATCTATACTTTGTTCAGTTCCCTCAATTGTTTATTTCATATCTTCTCTTTTTATTAGGTAAGATGATCTTCCTCTTGAGTTTATCTATTCCTTGTGGATCTTTCATTTGATCGTGTTCCTACACATTTCCTTGGATTTGGTAAATGACGTCCTTGACTCTGGTCGTTTTCTTGTGAATCTTGTACCTTGATTCAGCTTGAAATCAATTCTAATGAATGCACCGTTTTCTTCTTATTATCTCTATTGAAGTTCTTTAATTTCTCCATACGTACACCTCTTATTTATAAATTGCTATCTGAATCTTTAAGAACGTCTATCCTTGCCATTATACTTCTCATACTCTTTGACGTAACATTGGAATTGTTTTGGGTATGTGCCGACCCTTAAATCTTTGAAAATGTAAAGTGCCCCTTTTTATTATGTTGTAATGGCTTATGTGTTCTAAATCGTGTCGTTCAATTTGATGTGTCATTCCTTTTTCTCTTTCTTGTGATGTAATCTAAATTTCCTTGTTTCACCATTTGCACCTTACGCATATCTTGATCTGCTTACACTTCTGACTATTTTAAGGCTCTGGTAACACGGCTATTGATTCCATATTCCTCCACGAACTATAAAACCTCCGTGATCATTTGAAGTTGATCCGCAATAATGCGTCACCATAGTCTTTAATCATTCCTTTTCTATGAAATCTCATACTTCTTCGACTCAGCTTGGATATGTTTCAAACTAATACGCTGATTTTCTTCTTATTGATCCTATTCAATTTCTTTGATCCAAGGGTTATCCTTAAAGTTGTCAATTAATTTCTTTCTAGCAAACTTCATTGCTTGAGCATCCTTGTTTACCTGCAATTGCATTTATTCTTTCAAATTTTCGCAAACGCGGTCCTTGTCGCTTATCTTTCTTTTCTATGGTTTATTATCCTTCTGAGTATACTCGAGATTAGTTTTGGTATCTTGCGCAACTGTTAGACTTAGTAAACGACACATTAGTCCTTTAGAACACGTTTGATAAGCACAAAAGGTGAAATTTGTAAACATACGACGTAGCAGAGAGTTGTGGAATCTTGTTTCACGTGAAAAGTTTTATTGATATTAAGTTTGTGACTACTAAGATTTGCAAAATATTTGATGAGGTTGAGAACCTTCGGATGAATTGATCGATAAAGTACGATTGAAAATGTTGAAGATAAGTTAAGTTGAAATTTGAATAGTTGAATATCTAAGTTGGTACGAGATCAGTGTGCGAATGTTAAGCACATCGTTTTAACCCGAGCCTGTTTTATAATCTATCACCACCTTGCCTTACCACTACATGTTTGAACCATGTCGTCATTTGCATCAAGCTTGCTTTGTAATTTCTATCTTGCAGTTACACTCTTACCCTTATATCTTTATGCTATATAATAATCAAAGTATTTGAAACTATATAAATATTAATGATAAGGTTCTTTGCTTTCTCATAAAGTGTTAAAACCATGTAAAGTATTTTGTAATACATTAATTTTCGAAGACGAAAATTTTTATAAGTTGGGTAGGGTGTAAGAAGCAGAAATTTTGGAAAAAATTTTAAGCAAATTTCAAATTTATTTATTTATTAGAGATTTTATTTTCAGAAATTATTTCATTGAAAATAATTAAATCAGATTTTGATAATTAAAATATAAATTTTACTTAATTTCATTATTATAAAATAATTTTCTATACATAAATTATAAAATTTAGCAGTTGTAAAAGAATAAGAATTTTATATGATTTAGTTTAAATAATTGAGATTTTAGAATTTAATATTTTAATTTCATAAGCAAAGAAAATAAATTATATCATCTCTAATTTTAAATTAAGATACTTGATTAAAATCTAATTAAAAAATTGATAATTAAGTAATATTTTTTAAAGTAATTTCAAGGGATTTAATTAGATTTCGAATTAATAAAATATACCTAATTTGATTAGAATTACCAAATTCTAATTAACCCAAATATTCCCAAATTAAACCCTAACCTCCCTAATACTAACAGCACTGCCACCACCCCCCAAACCCTCAGCCACCCACCCATTCACCAAAACAAAATAAAAAAAAGAAAAAAAAGAAAGAAGAGGGAGAACGGAGAAGGGACATAAAGGAGAGGGGGAAACTGAGAAGAAAATGTGGGAAGAGAGGAAGAACGCGTTAGCGCGCGGAGGGTCTTGCCGCCACTGTCGCCGCTAGTCCAGCCGCGTGCGAGAGAGAGAAGGTTCGCAGATGAAAGACGCAGCGGGACGGAAGAGGACCCACGCCCTCTCGTCGCCGTTCACGGGGGCCACGAGTCGCGTCGCTGTTGTTGAGGAAGAAAGGAGCACGAGTTTCCGCCACCACCGTCGCCGGCGATGTCGCGAAGAGGAGAGAGAGAGATCGGGTAGAGGGAGAACGATTCGCGCCGCCAGCTGCGTCCGCGGGAGAAATCGCCACCGTTCGTGTCTCCTATCGCTGTCAGCTTCGCGCCGAGCTCCCATGGTCGTCGCCACCGAAGCCTTCACCGTCCTTGCCGCTGGAGTTGGTCACCGGAAGAGAAGAGGTGACGGTGGTGGGAGTTGCCGTTACTATTCTATCTCTGCTCATTGAAGGATGCTGGAAAATGCTGTTGCAGTTGCCGGAAGACGCTCTTACCATTCCAAACCCCATCTGGTTATAGTTTTGGTACTGGCTCGATTTGTTTAGGCTGGTTTCGGTTCTTCTGAGTGCTGGAATTGCCGCCGCTCCTCCGTTTCCATAGGTCCCCTAATTACAGTAAGCTATTCCTCGTTCCGAACATCCATAATCGTCGTTCTGTTATAAGTTACTGAAGAATTTATGGTGGTATTTGTTATATAATTGAGTTTCGATTATTATATGTGCGATTAGAGTTGATGTGCTTGCCGGGAGTTGTCACTGAAGCTGTTGGGCCCGCCGTGGTTGCACCCAGGTTGCTGCTGCGTCACCGGAAACCACAGCTAAAGCCTCTGTCTTCTTGGGTTTCTATTGCTGCAAGTTACTTAGTTATACGTCGTCGCCGAAACCAGGCCAGATTTACTGGTAATTGTTTCTTCCTTTCTTGAATTTGTTCCGCTTCTATTTTGTTCCACTATTCTTATTATTGGTGGTGTCTCTACTGCCTTAATCGCTCGGAGTGATGTTACTGCCGCTAGGACGGATGTCCGGGTTTGATTTCTGTTCTTTTTCTGTCGCTGGGAGCAGACACCAGAGCTGTTCTTAATGATTCGGGTCGGGTATCTTTTTCGATTCTAGGCTTTTTACATATTTTACTGTCTTTTCCATGCTTGTTTTGATTTGATTTTTGTATATGTCTTTGTCTGGGTTTCTTGAAACAGTTCCAGCTACTGTAATTGCAATTTGTAATAATGCAATCACTCTAAGAGGCGTCAGAGTTGTTGCTGTCCTCGTGGGGTTAATGTTATCGCCACTGCCATGAATGAAAAGGAAAGGGAATTGTCACGATAAGTTATGCGGACTCGGCTAACTGAGGTAGGGGTTTTTCTTAAAATCTATTTTACATTACAGAGTTGTAATAAATAGATATTGATGCAAAAAGATATACTTCTATGATTATATTTGTCTTGTGAATGTGATGGTTTATTGGACTGAATTATTGGGTGCTTGATTGCGTGAGTGGTGTATGGTTGTTGATAAAAACCGATTTGAAATGTTATTTACTTGATTATTATGAAAGATGGATTTTCTTGATTTTGAAGTTTACTTGGTAATATAAATGAATCGATTTTGGAAATAATTTGAGATATGAAAATAAATTGATTCTGGAAGCAGTTTGATTTTGAGTTGGTCTGATTTTTATAAATGATTTAATATTTGAGCTGATTTGATTTAAAAAAAAAGAGTTTTATTGATGGAATTGGTTTGATTTGAAAATAATTTGAAATTGGAACTGGTTCAACTCTGGAAAATGTTTGAGATTTGGAAATGGTTGAGAAAATGTTTGAGAAATGTTTGGATGGGACCCGAAAAGGGTGGCAGTGTCCGAGTTTTAGAAGAGATGCTGCCGAAATTTTATAAAATTGGAAGTTTTATTTAAAGTAATTAATTGAAAAGATTTGTTTTTAAACGTTATATGTTTTAAGATTGATTTATTTATCAAAGAAAGAAATGTGTTTTAAATTGGGATTGTTGATGGACGGAATGGAAAGAAGGATGATGAGGATTTTCTTTGAAATATGGTTTTTGAATGAATTTGGAAATGAGATTTGGATTGATGAATGATTATGATGTTAAGAATGTTGAGATATGGATTGAGAATGTTGAGATACGATCTTTGAATTATTCATACGGCTTATGAATTTGAATTATCTGAGATACGAGGTTCCTGGATAAAGTACCATGGCTTGCCACCACGTGTACAAGGTTGAAAACTCGATACTCTATTGACCCTACGACGTAAGTGTAACCGGGCTCTATATAAATTCCTGGGAATGTTACTCCCATTGAGCAATATTGATTATTTGAGAAAAAGCTATGCCTAGACTCTTGGAGATGCATGTCGGGGGACAATCTAAGTACAATTCAGACTTGTCGGGTTGGCTGGATAACCGATAGATGAGCCTCACCAGTCATAGGACAGGCATGCATCATATGCATTTGTATGCTTTGCTTGGGTTTGAACTTGTTTTGGTTTGCCTAATTGCTAAACTGTTCTTAACTGCTACTTGAACTATTTGCTATAACTGCTACCTACTTGTGCTTTTCTTGTCTGTCTTGCCTGTGTTTGTCCTGACATGCTACATTTAAGAATGAATTTTGGTGCTGAATTAATGATTGTGTTGTTGAATTGCATGGTTGGTTTCTAATTGATATTTTCTTATAAGAAAGGAAAGGTTTCGGATTTCTGAAAGAATAAACATTGTTTCCTTGAAAAGATTTTGAACGATTACGTATTGGTTTTTAAAAGATTCATAAGACAATGATAACCACTGAGCTTGAAAACAGTTTTCTTATAAAATATCTTCTTATGACAACTTTGAAATTCCGTGGTGAAACCGTGTGGTTAGGTTCTCTCCCCCCTGCAGTTTTACCTTTTCAGGAATCGGATGAAGAAGCATTAAGAAGAGTTATACTGCATTTGGTTTATATGTTATTGTATTGATTAGATTATTTTCTTCCCTCGCCTTTGTTATTACAATTTTGTAAGAGGGATAGGAGTTATATATATATATATATTGTATTATAAGATATTATATAAGAAATCTTGTATATGAATCTATGGTTGCTTGTTTTTTTTAAGATAAGGTATTTATTTTCGGTTTTCAAAGAAATCAGTGATACGGTGTTGAGTCACAGGTTCCTATTTTAATATTAAGTATTTAAAGTAGTTGTAATACTTCTTGCTGTCAGAATGACATAGCCGGAAGCGTGACATTCTGGTAGTGAGGGTGTTATAGCTCCAGAAGACCTACTTCCTAAATATTTTGGTGATAGAATCTCACTCTCCTGATCCAATCCCTACAACAAAAATATAATTATTATGAGCACAAGAAATGCAAGAAAAAGGCATATATTGATATATATTTTAGGTTTGATTTAATTTATAAGAAAAGAAAAGAAAACACACACAAAAAATGTTACAACTATTATTTCTCATTATTTTATTTAGAGTCAAATGCTGGAAATTAAGAATGTAGGTCCAAAAATCCTAAACTAGTTGACACTAGGGAACACATTACGACATTATCTACTAAGAGAATTAGCACAAAAAATGATTATCCAGACCAACAAACGTAAATTCTTGCTAGACATTTGGGAGAAGGAAAAAACCGAAAGATATGTCATACAAACCCCGCTAGGATGTTTGGTTTCTTATTGAAAACCTCAAAATCATGATTTGGACAAGTGCTATAAGAGAATAGCTTTTCAGTTTTGCCAACTCCATAGTTTTGCAGTAGAAACCAAACATGCTCACATAATCTTTGGAGTTTGATTAGACCTCAAAAATCTTTGGAGAGGAAGCTCAATCCCTTGAAAATATATGGTTCATAACTTTAATCATCTTTGTATCATAAAATTAACACTCCCTAGTAACTGGCACCCACACTTGAACAGCATTACAAAATAATTCATAATTTTAGAATTCATCTAATTCCAATCTTACAAAATCCACTTAAATAAAGCACCAGAAGATCCGACAACCATCTACATTTTAGCAATTATAAAAGAATTTAGTAATATATGAGGAGCAACAACAATCCCAAACACCATTCTATGCAGGCTGTAGCATATTAAAGCTATAATTGATACAGGAAACTATATCAATATTCAATATATTTCTTGCAATGTTTTTAATTTATGAATTAATCCATAAATAGCTATAAGATTATAACCTCCTAATCTAACAACATTCCATTAATGAATTGAGGAAGGATTTCCTTACTATGAACCTAAGAAAAAAACTGAAGGAGATAAAGCAAAGGAAAAAAAAAGAGGATAATTGTATTTGTACCTGTGAAACTTGTTGAGTAGAGAACATTCCAGCCAATTATATTGGAATTTTATCTCCTTCCTTAGAAGCAATATAGGAGACTAGCGCTTGCAATATGCGCCAACATCATTTGAAGAACCTAAATTTATTTGACTAATCCTTGTAGTGTTGTTCTTAAAAGCAACTGTTGGAACAGCTCCCATGCCTAAACCTCGAACACGACTAGGGTGCTCTTTCCCAAAAACTACTCTAAGAGCATCAAGAGGAGAATTAACAGTTGATTCTGTCGGTTGTTGGCTCCTATGTGCTTCAATCTTCTCCTACATATATAAAAAGAAAGAGAAAGAATAAAAAATAGTATTATCTTATAAAAAAGAAAGAAAAAGAAATACAAACAAGTTACTTATTGCACTTTAGTCTTACCGCTATTTTTTTTAGCATTTTCATTAACATAACTTCCATCTATTTTCTTGTGAGTGATGTCCCACATTTGAACCCTACTAACTTCTTTTCCCATATCTTCCGTCTAAAATTGAAGAAAAGTAGAAAGACTCGATCAAAAAATAGCAGCCTCAATCATGTATATATCATTCATCTAATTATTATTTGAGATAGATTAGATATGCAAAAAATTAAGAGATGATGCATACATTATATTTGAGATAGATTAGATATGCATGCATTAATTGATTACCAATTCAGCCCTTCTTCTTGTAATTGATTTAGCACCTGAAGTATGAGAAATTATTTGTTTTTGCCGAATTTCTTGATTCCTCTTACAAAGATTCTGCAAGTTAAATTTGGACACAATTAAATAGAGGCAAACATGCATTCAACATATAACAAAGCTTATAAAAAGAGAGCCAAGAAAATAATAATAATAACAATAATAATGGTTTCAAGAGAGCAAAAGAGTGCGC
The DNA here is from genome assembly GCF_059453495.1 of Arachis ipaensis. Classification (NCBI taxonomy): domain Eukaryota; kingdom Viridiplantae; phylum Streptophyta; class Magnoliopsida; order Fabales; family Fabaceae; genus Arachis; species Arachis ipaensis. Next base: position 28,584,674 of record NC_142438.1, on the reverse strand, counting down.
AGCACTACTGCATGAGAAGCTATCATTGATTCATTACCAACTCTATATAAAATAAAATACAAGAGCAGGCAGCAGCAATATCTGCTTCATATAAGGCTTCTTAGTGGGTATGCCTAATAATTATATATATTCCAAAGGATGTAAAAAAGAACAACATTTAACTAGGAGAGTAAGTACTTACCTGAGTTTCAGGCTTCAAACGATATTCTACGAATAAAGCCCATTGATCAGGAGCAATATCTTCTAGTGCATTATTTATGATCTTGGTTTTACTCAACCTCGGATCATAAAAATCATTCCAAAGCTTTATCATGTGTCTGAGACGCGTGTGAGGATCTCCTGATACTTCTCTTCAGACTGCTGCAACTGCTGAGCCTATTGGTGAAGGCTCTGGGTGAGCTCCAGCACCTGCTCCCTCAAATCAATGTTGTCCTTGGGATCAACGGGCCAACTGGTGGCAGAGGCGGATAAATGTCTCAGTGTGGAGATGCGGAGGTTGTCGGTGAAGAACGATCCTAACCCATAGACGCAGTTCTTATATGGCTCAGATGTGGTCTTGTGCCAAAGAGTGTCAGGATCGACTTCATCTGTAGTGGAGTTGTCATTGTCGTCTCTGGTCTACTGAGATTGCTGGGTTGTAGCCTCTGCCAATCTCTGCATGTAGGACTTCTATATAACACATGTTATGATTAGGATTGCAATTAATTGAAAATTGAACTTTATACCTTATAATGTTTACTCACATAACGATCCGCAACCCGCTAGTCAGCTAATCTCTCTTTGTTCTCCTTTAAGGTGTGGGTGTACTTGAAGGTCTCCGCCGTCGTCGCATCATGACTCAACGACTTAGATTACGCAGGTTGAAATAACACGTTAAATCAAGTTATAATGACATTATATTTCAAAAACAAAACGAACTTAATAACAAATTGAAACAAGTTACATACCAGCCTAACCTTTGTCTTCATAAAAGTCGCTGACCCACTAGTATACTTTGACGACCTGACCGATGCTCTGTTAACTCTATTCGTGAGATGGTAATGCTTGAACCCCTGATTAGTCTCCCAATGGACGTACAATGCCTTCTTAAGGTCCTAGCGGAGCCAAATAGTGAGGTGGTCGTGTCGCTCACGTATGTCCTCCATCATCTGCTATAGCCTACCCTAGCCATCCAATGGTCGAAAATCTTCCTGATCATGATGTTGTGCATCTTGTCCCATATAAATTTTTCCTGCACAAAGAACGTTTAGCACTAGTTAATCGAAATTAAATACATAATTAAACAAAATAGAAGATATAAACTAAGTAAGGTTTGAATATGTAGAGTTTTTACCACCCACTTCTGGAACCATTGCTCTCTGGTCTCAGCAGGGATCTTTGTGTAGCTCGGCCACGTATGGTCATACATAAGCTTGATGACATTAGCACACTCCTATGTACATGCATTGTTATTTGGCACAAACCTATCAATGGAAAACTTAAGATTAGTAGTTTACTAAAAATTATTTAAAGTAATCTATAAACTTCATTATATTTAGACTTTTTAAAAATTTCGACAGAGTTTCATCTATAAATAGAATGCACCACAAACTCTATCTGTCAACAATGAACCCTAAACAATTAACAAACAAACTAATATGGAATTATATGACTTAAGCAGCAACATCCATCAACAATCAAGTAGTATGCATATATAACTAAATATCTTAACAATCTAAATCCATTGACCTAAATCTAACCTATCTTAAAAATCTAAATCCACTAAAACTAGAAAATTGAGTGTAACTAAACTAAACTAACTAAATAAAATAGTATGCATATAAAAGACTTCAAATAGTACTCACGTTATCAAACCATCAATCCAAATTGTCATCCGTCTGGTGGGAGCTGGTGGAGGGCCATCTGGCTGGGATCAGTGAGAGGATTCTGGCACCACGGTGTCTATCACTGGAGGCATCATCATCGTCGAAATAGTGGGCTGCTGAGCAGATGGAGGTGGAGGAGGAGTCCACTTTGGTGAAGCAGCCAGACGACTTCCTTGTTGAGAAGGTAGCGCAGCAGCAGGAGCCACGTAGTTGGGGTTAGGGACCATTATGAACTGCTGATCCCATGCATCCAAAAGATAGAATATGTGAAATTTGAAGGATGAAATTTAATTGGGCTAAGGACCAAAATTAATTTCTCAAAAATCTAAAAAGGTACTTAGGTATTTAGTCAATTAGAGATATGTTAATAAAATTGCAGTAAGGTTGAAAAAAATTCAAATTTTGTTCAAAAAGGAGAATTTGAGATAAGGTCTCAAAATACATAAACTTTCAAAAATTCATATGAATAAGAGCATGCTAAATTCAAAACATCTTCATCAAATTTAAAGGGCTATGGATACAATCAAGCAAGAGAAGATTGACTTAAAATTTCTTCAAAGTGAATCCAAAACTTCTTTAAAAAGGTTTAAAACCAAAATTCCAAGTGTATTCTTGAAATCGCAATCTCCCAAGGATATTCAAGAAGATTGAGAAATGCAAGAAAGGAAATCCATTCACATTTCAAGAAAGAAATTTAAATCAAGGAATTTGAACAAAATTCACAAGGCATGACAAATCGAACAAGTTCTCAGCTGATCCGAAGAAATACAAAACTTTTAAAGAAGGACATCCCAATCAATATCAATTTCTTAAATATTTCAAAGACCCTTTTGATGCATCAAACAATTTCAAAATTACATCAAAGAGTACATGAGTCAAGAAGAGTTTAAACATACAAAGGCAGATACCCCCAAGAAATTTAAGTAAACATAAGCAGTTAGGATCAAACAAGAATGCATTTGAACAAGGGATAGTGTTGGAAAATAATCAAACTACTTTTCAAGAAAGAAATCTCAAACAAGGACTTCAAGGCACACCATGAAAGAATAAGTCACATGTCATCAACAGAATTTCAAGACACATAACAAAATAACCTCAAAAATTAACTCCTAACGTCCTCAAACCGTGAAATTCGTGTTATCTATTACTTCTATTTCGCCTATGATAACCTGTTAACTTTCCCGTACACATAAACTATCAACATTTTGGCCAGATGTAACATCAACAGTTATGCAATGATAAGCTAACAACGTTAATCAATAGACAGTCACGTGCATAAAGCTCTAATTCTTGTTATCTGTATAAGGCCTACAACATGACAGACACTCAAACTATGCAATGAAGTATAGTCAGTCCATTTTCAAGGCTCTAATCAGGATGAACTGCTCTGATACCATAATGTAATACCCTAACTTTAAGCACCTCATGATCCAACTAAAAGTCCAGGCGCTACCTACTTAATCCTTTAATAACATACTATATTTATTTAATATTGAGGCTTCGCGAATATAAATATATTTTTTTTTAACTATGAAAGCGAAAAAGTCTTTACTTTAAATCTCTTAATCACACAATTATATCCACATAATATTAAATACATAGTATTTTTACGATTCTTCAAATACAAGTCCTACACCTCTAAAAACCGAAACAATAAACGACGAAGGAAAAAATAAAATCTAAAACTAAACCAAATACAGAAAATGAAAACACATATACTTAAAACTCTGTAGTTCGGTCGCGGCTTCGCGCCAAAGCTTCCTAAACCTATCACTGAAAAAAAAAAGTATGTAGGGGGAGTGAGAACATCGTGAAATACTTACAAATAGAATTAATTTCATTATAAAAACAGTTTATCCGTGAAATAATCTTTTGGAAAAGTTTTGTGTAAAAAATTACTTTGAAAAGTCGTAAAGAAATTCCTTTAGTTTACAAATCAGTAAGGTGAATAGTTTAAAGAAATGAAAAGAACCAAAGACGTGCCTAAGGACTTTTACCCATCAACTTACATCACTCATTCATATCCAACTAATACATAAATTAGAATAATAAGGTAGCACCTAGTCCATCCTACCTCAACCTTCATTAACACAAATCAGAAACCATCCTCATCACACCTCCACTAAAGAAGGTCTCTCAGATAAACATACACATTCAAATCAAACAAAGAAATCACAAATAGAGCATAGATACAATAAGTAAGCAAGTAGCAGATAGACACAGTTAATCATTTAGGCAAACCAAGATAATGCATATTCAAGCAAAACATACAAATGCATATGATGCATGCCTGTCCTATGGTTGATGAGCCTCATCTGTCGGTTATATAGCCAACTCGATATGTCCTAGTAGCTAACAATTGGACAATCCCTCTATGCGCGCATCCCCAAGCTCAATAATTTCCATGGAAAAATCCCAAGCTCAATTTATCCATAGGTGAGACAACCCAAGCTCAAATATATATATATATATATATATATATACATATATATATATATATATGCCCATAGGAGAACCCGGAAAGTTAAAGTGCCCGGTCACATCTTGTAATAGAGGATCAACAATGTCTCAATTATACAAACCAAATAGAATTTTAATTCATTATTCTCAATGTCATCATTATTTATCAATTCATTTCTCATTAAACCTCAAATTCATCATTAATCTCATCATCACTATCATCACCTCATTCATTATAATCTCAATATTTACTTATCTCAACTTCAATCAAAACTCTCAACATACTCATCAACAACTCCGCCAAAACCGTACTCCGCACCTCTATCATTCACTAGGTGAGGCTTGGGCTGTTTCATACGGCTTGCGGGTATTAGGGCTTTAAATACAACACCCTAAACTTGAGGTCAAGGCTGTATACTAACTCAAAATAAAACAAAATCTTTCATAGCAAAAAATAATCTAACTCAAACATGGCATAACCTATTCAATTTCATTAAATCATTTCTCTAATTAGTCACTTTATAGATTGATAAGCCAAACTTCTCTAAATCCTCAATTTCAATATAATACTCCCAAAGTCCGCAACCATTATCACAAGAATTCTTATAAATCAAAACTCAACTACATTCTTCTCCAAGTATCTCTCCTTCCTTCAAGTCCATCACCTAACTCTATTAATAGTATTTTCTCTCATACTTCCTAAACCCGAACCCGTGATTTGATAATGTAATTTGCCTTTTTAAAATTTCAACTAATTAAATAAATATCTTTTTGTCGTTATTTAAAATTAGATAAGTTAAAATCATAATCCATTTTAACAAATCAAAATCATAGAATCAGTGGCGGAACTTGAAACCAAATTTTGGAGGGGCCAGATAGAAAATAATTGTCAAAATATTTTTGATATGAACCACATTTAAGATAAGTTCGTCTAATCTCATCTCTCTGGTTTTGGGTGATATTGCCAAATTTAAAGTTATTTTTCAAGATCTCGTTCCAAAAACTTAAGGCTAAAGTCATCAGATGTAACTTTTTAAACTTTTGAAAGTTATATCTCACTTTCTTCGTAATTCATTAAACTAGAAGAACTATCTACAGGTGTTGATATTGTAAAAGTTATATGTTCTCTTTCTTAAATATTAGTCTTCTTCTTAAAAAATGTATCAATTCTTTGATTTTTTATTATTATTTTATATAAAAATTTAAATATATATTCTGTAAAATATGTAAAGAAGTTAGAAGGATAAATATTAAAATTTAAAATATTTATTGAATTTTTTTATCAATTTATACAAATACAATAATATTAATACTTATTGAATATTCTATTATTTTTATCATATAAAAATTAAATTAAATAAATAGTAAAACATAAAATAATATTAAATTAAATAAATAAAAAATATCTAATTTTTTATATTTGAACTTAAAGATAGAGAGATTGTTGTTTATTGAACTTATTAGATACTTTAAGTCATAATAAAATATTTAAATCAATTGAACTATTTTTTATCTTTTGAAAAAGTACTACTAAATTTTTATAAAAAGTTTGGGGGGCCATAATTCTCCTTTGTCTGAACTAAACTCTGCCACTACATAAAATACCTTTCTCATTTAAACCAAACTTTTAAAACTCTTTAAATTTTTTCAAAAATTTCAGCAAAACCTCCCCTAATAATCATTTTCACGTTGGTTATTCAGAATCAATCATTTTCACCAGAAATTCAAAAAAAAAAAAATCAATAATCAAATCAGCCACAACTTCAATCACAGTAGAACGAAAATCATTTCAATTACAGATATTAATTCATTTGCATTAATTCACTAAACTCATTTGCAACTCGCCGGCCACCATGACAGCACCGTTGACAAAGCACGGCAATTAGCTGCTCTGTGCGTCGCGTCTCTTCCTCTCTCCTTTGTCCAATGGCGACGGCGACGACAAGGATAGATTCTGGTGGCGATATGAACGACCTCAATAGACGGTGGTGGCGGCTCCGACGACGACGACAAGGCGCGGCGGTGGCTGAGCAGCGACGGATGGTGGCGCAACACCTTTTTCTCTCACCTGCGACCTCTCTTTCTCTCACTTGCGAGCTCGACGGTAGCGGCTATGGAAGCTCCTCAGACGGCTGCTTCGCGGCGATGATGGCGACGACGTCTCCCTACTCTCCTTCTCTCTTTCTCATCGCGGCCCTCACTGTCGCCCCATCTCTTCCCGTTCTCTGCTCTCTCGGATCTTTCTCTCCTTTCCCCTTTTCTTTCTTTATGTCCTGTCCCGTTTCCTCCTTTTCTTTTCTTTTTTCTTTGGATCCCAGCCGTGTGTGTGTTAGGAAGGGGTAGGGTGAGTGGCGGTGAGTGTGGGTAGGGGTTAGAGTAAAATTAGGGTTTTGTTTTGTTAGGATTAGGGTTGGATCTGGAAATTTTGGGTGAAATTGGAGTTTGGTAATTTTAATAAAATTAGGATATATTGTATTAATTTAAAATCTAATTTAATCTCTTAAAATTATTTTAAAAATAATATTTAATCATCAATTTATTAATTGGCTTTTAATCAAGTATTCTAATTTAAATTTAGAGATGATATAATTTATTTTTTTTGTTTATAAAATTAAAATATTAAATTCTAAAATCTCAATTATTTAAACTAAATCATATAAAATTCTTATTTTTTTACAACTACTAAGTTTTATAATTTAAATATAGAAAATTATTTAATAATTATAAAATTAAATAAAATTTTTAGTTTAGTTATCAAAATTTGATTTAGTTACTTTTAATAGAATAAATTTTAAAAATAAAATCTTTACTAAATAAAAAAATTAAAATTAATTAATAAAATTTTCGAAAATTTTGAGTATTACAGCATCAAAGACTGATAGCAGTGGTTGCGACAAATGCCGGTAAAAGACTGCTGCTAGTAGTAGTAGTAGAAAATAGAAAACTAATATTAATTACTAGATTGATTACTATATATCTGCCTCAAATATATTTGCTAACAGAATAAACCAACAGTTTTTATAAGAGAAAATTATAACTAATCTATAACTACTTGACTTAATTTAAACTAACCTTTATTTTCAATAACCGCTAGACCTTTAACAATATGATGAATTTGTGATGAATGTGAATTAGAGATACATAAAGTTTTCACATTCTAGCTAAGCAACACTAGAAAAATAAATACTTTATCTGGCCTCTAACAATGTCACAGTTATTTCATTAGTTGAAGAATTAGTCTTATTTTCAGATGAAGTATTTCCTTCATTTATTGACATCCTTTCTATAATGAAACCAGGTTCTTTTGGCTGAGGCAATGTATTCTCACTGTTGAGCATCAAAATCACTGATGCCATGTTTGGCCTATCCTCAGGATGCAATTGTACACATAAAAGACCGATATGTATGCAACGTAGAACTTCTGACATTGTAAAGGCATCTCCTAAACAAGCATCTACTAGTTTCATTGGAGTTTCCTCTTTCCATAATCTCCATGCCTGTAATAATAAAACTCAAGAAAAATATTTATGATATTCATGTTTCTTATATAGGTAAAAAATATGTCAATAATCACTTACATGTCCAAGAAGATTAAATCCATGATTAGGATAAAAAACTCCTGTATTTTTTCGTCCACTTACCACCTCCAATAATATTATTCCGAAGCTAAAAACATCAGATTTGATAGAAAATATTCCCTCAATTGCATATTCTGGTGCCATGTAGCCACTTAATAAAATTAAACAAATTGAGTTATTTTTGTGATGAAAGAATATGTAAAAATTTGAGAAACAAATCAATTTGCTAGCTAATAGATACTTACTATGTCCCTGCTACCATTTTTGTATTTGCTTCTATTTGATTTCCAGTAAACATTCGTGCCACCCCAAAATCTGAAATCTTTGGATTCAATTCATTGTCCAATAAAATGTTGCTTGTCTTAAGATCTCTATGTATAATTCTCAATCTTGAATCTTGGTGAAGATATAGAAGTCCACGAGCAATTCCAAATATGATGTTAAATCGTTTAGGCCAATCAAGGAGCTCCCTTTGAGAAGAATCTGTAAAGTTTGTTAATAACATTAGTTTAATAAAAACTAAGATAAATTCTTCTTAGAAAAAGCTATATTTGCGGAGACCATACCAAAAAGAAAAGAATCTAAACTTTTATTGGACATATATTCATAGATTAATATTCTCTCTTCTCCGTGGATGCAACAACCAAGAACCTTAACAAGATTGCGGTGTTGAAGTTTGGCACATAATATAACTTCATTCTTAAATTCTCTTGCTCCTTGTCCAGATTTATGCGCCAGCCTTTTGACTGCAACCTCTTGCCCATTGATTAATATACCCTATATACATTTAGGGAACAATCGAAATCGACACAATGAGTAAAAAAAAATAATTGGTTTTTAGAGGAATAATGTTGAATAGTTAATTAGTTACTTGCCATGTACACGGGCCCAAAACCACCTTGGCCAAGCCTCTTATCACTTGAGAAATTATTAGTGGCACGAACTATTGTTGTAAAATCAAAGAATGGAAGTTCAAATTTGTCTTCATGGACTTTGTCTCCCTCTTCTTGTGATATGTTTCCTATTTTTTCTTGAGCAAATCAACATAATATAGTAACAGCAGAGTAATTATTTTCGCGATAACATGTTAAACATAATTCTACATGAAGATTGAATTTTTAAGCCAAAATTACAAGAATAACGATTAAGATTTTGGTGTCTATACTATACATGGAGTCATGGAGATTGAATTCAAATTTATTTTGCATGCATGCTTCGAGATTGTATTTATAGGCCCCGAGTGTATGTATTGATGTGTTACTCTTTTAGGACATGTCAGACTAACATAAGCTATTGAAAATAAAATTAAATTGGTTGATTCTTTCGTTGTCTTTCTTTTTTTTTTTTGTGGGGGGGGGGGGGGGGGATCAAATTTTCTTTTTAAATATCATCCGCGGAGTATTATGCAACTTCCATATGAGTGTTTTCAAGAACCATCTCATATGTTTTTCTAAGAAATAATTAAAATATGCACTAATTAAAATTGAGATTTAATTTCATCTAAGTCACTTCGCCTTGAGTGAAATAATTTTTCAGTCAGTTGAGAATCTTTACCTTTAAGCTTTCTTTTCCTCCAATAACAGTAACTGAAAATTAAAACAATCATAATAACCAGGAGAAAGCTAACTGGAATTGCCACAAGAAGTTTTTTTCTTTGTCCACCCTTTAAACTTTCTTCATTTGCAGTAGTTTTGTTGGAGGAACCTATTCAAAAAAGTGTACACATAATAAACAAAGAAGACTTTATATGTATTAAATAACTTTCATAAACAAGAATGTTAGATGATATTTTTTCTAATTTATTTTGTATATGAATTAAGATTAATCAACTTCTTATTTTTCATTCAGAGTATTAATTCCCTAATATTCTCCTTTATTCACAGGAGATATAATATATACCAGTTGGTGATACAGGCATCCGAATGTACAAATCTTGGCCCGAAACTGAAGCAACCCTGAGATCCATTAAATCTCCAAACCAAATCTGACACCCGCTACCTTCTCCTCTGATATCTAAATTTGCATAGGCAGTGCAAGAACAATTCTCCCAGCACTTGACCCTGCAATCATCAAGTGTCAAATTCCTACTCACCCAAGACTTGGTAGTATCTGGCATTTTCAACCCACTAAATTTCTGAAAACCATCTTTGTTTTTCGCTTGACACCTCCATTCTTCACTTTGCACGCATCCTTGAGTCCAGTCCAATGCGTCCCAGTTTCTGAATAGTTTCGGCTTGAAACCTGTTAGACACTCGCAGGGTGGTGACTCATTCACAAGACAGTTACCATAAGCACCACAAAGATTATAGTTATCACAATTGTCGCGAGGCACGGATGAATATAGCCGCCAAGTCTGGTTCTCTGGGATCCAATTATAGCGCTGACGTGAATAAACCGATTCGTTTAGAATGACTCTTGTGATTACTGAGCTGAGGTTGTATGTATAAAACACCTCATCACTGGTGGACACGAATTCTAATTGGAAAAGCGCAGTGGTTTTGCCGCTAAATCTTTCCCCATTCCATGGACCACTCCTATAGTACTCTGTAGTGTTTTTCCACATAACCAACTCAGGAGTGCTTCCAAGTACAAGTCCCCAAGTTAAATCTCCTGGAGAAGGATCATCCCAATTCTTCCATGCTGATAACTGCCTATTAAGGCCACTTTTCAGATTCCAACCAATCTTCATCCCTGGTAAAAATGTATCGGATGGATAGTCAAAGCTCTGCCATAAATAGTTTTTGAAATCCTTGTCTTTTTCTTCTCTTAGGACCAAGTTCCCTGAGTTTAAAAGTTGCAAAATTGGTCTCACTACTTGCCTCTGTGTTGTGGAGTTTGCTGACCTATGTTGTAGACACATAAATAAATTTAAGACACATACTGAGAGTACAAATAGAGTAATATGTATGCATTATGTTGCTAACCATACTAACCAAACAGGAGTTTTGTTATGGCTGAGGATCATAAGTCTTCCTTCTGAGTTGATGCTCAATTTACTGGAGTTGTCTTTGACCGGATTTTCACGGTTGGCAACCCAAACAACAGTTTTAACTGGAATTCCTTTGTACCAAATTCCAAGGTAGCGGTTTGAGTTATTACTGGGACTGAAGAAACCCATCTCAAAGCTTTCATCTTCAGAAACCAAGGTATTGCCATCACGAAGTGACTCAAATTGTGTTATGGTATCGGTTGGAAGTGATGATGGAGGGAATACTATAAGGAGTTCGGTTACGACAAATAGAAAGGTTCTGATGAATTTGGCCATCGCTATGCTTTAGGAAATTTTTATACACTCTATGAGGACCCTGAGGAATATTTTCCGTATCATCTATTAATTATATTTTAATCATATGGAAAACGTCTCTAGCTGTGCGTGCTATAATAGTGGTTAATGGGAAGATATTTTCAGTGGGTAGATGGTAGAAGAAGAAACCAAGCAAGTGGTTTGAATAATGGAATTATGGACCAATGCTTAATGCTAAACCTTGCAAGTTGTTGGAGAGCTGTTGGGAGTTGGAACTTTATTAAATCGTTGAATTTATATCCAAAAAAAAATTAAAAAATTAATCTCCACATACAAGTTTTTTTATTATACAAGTCTTACAAGTCCTCAATATTCCTTATCCCTAAAACGCGCCTTTTATGGCACGAATGTTTCACGCGCTTTTTTAACAGATTTTCTAATCAATCAACGCGCGAATATATAACTTCCTTTTTCGAAAGGATTTCGTTTCCTTTTTTGAATTCCTTCTGCATTTTCTTATCTTCTCTCTTCGATCTCTTTCGTGTGTTTTCTCTCCTTTCTCTTTCGCCGTTTACGTAAGTTTCTCTCTCTGTTTTCTTTCTTCGTTTTTCTCGTTTTCCATTGTTTTTGAAATCAAGCTTTGAAATCGTTTTGAAGATAATGAATGATTCAACTTCAGATTGTCAACTGAACCAGAGCAAAGTGGATTTTGAATTTGAATCCAATGAAGTTCCTAAGGTGTGGTTTGGTTCCAGTTAATAATTGAATATGAATTTGAATCCAGTTAGTAGGTTATGATTGTGTAGCTGAATAATGCGTGAACCTTGTCTGTGAAATTTTCTGTTCATTATTTCTTGTCTGAATTGAATCTAATGTACTAGTTCTGATGAATTTTTGCATTTTATATCAGACGTTCAAGTGTAAATCAGGAATATTTGGGTGTATTTCAGAAAAGTTTATGACTTTTCATCTCACTGAGGGTGAATTGTCTTATTGTTTTAGTTGAATTATTTTAGTTTTTGTTTAATGATGATTCATGAATATGATTTTTGTCATTTTTTATGATGGTTTTATAGTTGTATTTGCATTCTATAGTTTATGCTTGTTTTAATATGGTGTATTTTTGGTGTATTTTGCAGCTCCTCTGTGATGTTTGTGAGCAGTTTGTTCTCCACATACAAGTATTTTTCTCATACAAGTCTTCTTCACCTTTTATTGTTTTGAATCCAATCAAGTGGATGAGGTGTGGTTCAATTCAGAAGAAAAAAATGCAACATTAGAGGAAACATTTTTCTCTACAAAAATACTATTTGTATACTAAAATCAGTCACCAATGTATTTGTGTATAAATACATGTGTGGTTTAATTTATTTTCAATGTATATTTGTATTCCAGTATATATTTTATACTGGTGGTTGACTTTGGTGGATGATTTTAGTGTACACGTAGCATAACTCGATCATTTCTGTATTTGCAGCAAATTTGGGTGTAAAATAGCGATATTTGGGTGTAACACGAAGATATTTGGGTGTATTTTTATTCTGATAAGTTCTGCATAATTCAAAACTCTTCCTCTTCCTCCTCGTCTTCTGCTGCTGCTTCTTTTTTTTCATCATCATCACCATCTTCTTCTTTTTTTTCTTATTCGTCTTTTCCTTTTTGTTTTACCTTCTCAAGTTTCTTCTTGTTTTACTCTCTTAATAAGAATAAAAACAAAAAAATCAAACAAAGAAGAAGAAGAAACATATAATACTCCAAAATTACTTGAAAGAGGATGAACTTACATTCATTTAACTATAAGAAAGAAAGAAATAAGGAAAAAAAGAAGAAGAAAAAAAATACAACATCAGAGAAAATATTTTTCTATAAAAAAATGCTATTGGTACACTAAAATCAGCCACTAAAATCATCTACCAATGTATTTGTGTATAAATACATGTGTGGTTTAATTTATTTTCAATGTATATTTGTATTCCAGTATGTATTTTATACTGGTGGCTGACTTTGATGGTTTATTTTAGTGTACACATAGCATAATTCCTTTCTGTATTTGCAGTAAATTTGGGTGTAAAACGAAAATATTTGGGTATAACACGAAGATATTTGGATGTATTTTAAGGAATTTTGGGTGTATTTTTATTCTGATAAGTTCTGCATAATTTAGAACTCTTTCTCTTCCTCCTCCTCATCTTCTGCTGCTTCTTTTTTTTTCATCATCATCACCATTTTCTTCTTCTTTTTTCTTTTATTCATCTTTTCCTTTTTGTTTTACCTTCTCAAGTTTTTTCTTGTTTTACTCTCTTAACAAGAATAAAAACAAAAAAAATCAAACAAAGAAGAAGAAGAAACACATAATGCTCCAAAATTACTTGGAAAATAATGAACTTACATTCATTTAACTAAAAGAAAGAAAGAAATAAGAAAAAGAAGAAGAAAAAAAATGTTGCATTAGAAGAAACATTTTTCTGTACAAAAATGCTATTTGTACACTAAAATCAGCCACCAATATATTTGTGTATAAATAAATGTGTGGTTTAATTTATTTTCAATGTATATTTGTATTCCAGTATATATTTTATACTGGTGGTTGACTTTGGTGACTGATTTTAGTGTACATGTAGCATAACTCATTTCTGTATTTGCAGCAAATTTGGATGTAAAATGATGATATTTTGGTGTAATACGAAGATATTTGGGTGTAAAACGAAGATATTTGGGTGTATTTTTATTCTGATAAGTTCTGCGTAATTCAAAACTCTTCCTCTTCCTCCTCCTCTTCTACCGCTGCTTCTTTTTTTATCATCATCACCATCTTTTTCTTTTTTTTCTTATTCATCTTTTTCTTTTTATTTTACCTTCTCAAGTTTTTTCTTGTTTTACTCCCTTAATAATAATAAAAACAAAAAAATCAAACAAAGAAGAAGAAGAAACACATAATGCTGTAAAATTACTTAGAAGATGGTGAACTTACATTCATTTAACTAAAAGAAAGAAAGAAATAAGGAAAAGAAGAAGAAAAAAAAATACAGCTTTAGAGGAAACATTTTTCTGTACCAAAATGCTATTTGTACACTAAAATTAGCTACTAAAATTATCCACCAATGTATTTGTGTATAAATACATGTGTGGTTTAATTTATTTTCATTGTATATTTATATTCCAGTATGTATTTTATATTGGTGGCTGGCTTTGGTGGTTGATTTTAGTGTACACGTAGCATAACTCATTTCTGTATTTGTAGCGAATTTGGGTGTAAAACAAAGATATTTGGGTGTAACACGAAGATATTTGGGTGTATTGTTATTCTGATAAGTTCTGCATAATTCAAAACTCTTTATCTTCCTCCTCCTCATCTTCTGCTGTTACTTCATCTTCTTATTTCATATTGTCATAATTCTTTTTAGGAGGAAAAAATCAAATAAAGAAAAAAAATACATAATGTTGCAAAATCAAAAGAAGAATGAGGGGAAACACGACGATGAAAATGAAACACACGAAGAAACTGGAGGAGAAACACAAAGAAGAAGGAGAAGACAAACGAAGAAGAGGAGGAAGAGGAGAAACGTGAAGAAAAAATGGCAGTTGCGGTTTTCATCGAGAAAGAAGAAGAGTCGTTCATAATGGTGAAGGAGCGCTTTGGAAACGTGATGCGCGTGTTAACACGCTTTTGTGGGTGAGCGTAACTTCTGTTAGGTTTGGCCCAACTTGTAAGATTTCTAAAAAAAAAAAATTTGTATGTATAACATAACTGAAAATTAAAAGGTTAGCAAAGTGTACTTTTTTTAGTATTTTTAACTATTAAACTAATATTTTTAATTTAACAGTTCAAAAAATAATTTTTAGTCTATATTTTTAAATATTATTAATTAATTATTGATAAAAAATAATAAATTTTACTGGTCTTTTAATATTTTTGTTGGTATCCTACTATCCTTTATGGCTATTTCACAATGACGGAGCCCTACCTTCAACAAGTCAACACCGTTTATGTTGATTACTATACAAGAAAACATTCAGAGCCTAGTGGATCCTCTCCAGTAAAAAAAAAATAAATGTTGTTTAGTGTTTAATTTAATTTTTTATTATTTAATTTTAGTCTCACTTAAAAAATTAAAAATAAAAAATCACACTTTATTCTATCAAATATTTTTTTCATTGAAAAGAATCTATTTCCCGAAAAAAGTAACATAAGAAAAATAAATATTATTATCACTCACAATATTTATTATTATTTTTTAATTCTATTGGATTTTCTGGTATATTCTTTTATGATTTTAATCTTAAATTAATTAATAAGATAGTTTATCGTTATTTATAGTTAAATTAAATAAAATAATTTTTTTCATCACATAGAACTCAACAGATTAATTTTTATTTTAGTATATATAGAAGTAAATATAATATTATAATAGAGATAAATATATTTTTTGGTGACTAATAGAGATAAATATATACATACACAGATACACTTACGTAATTATTTTTAATAATTTTGAAATTTTTCAATGGGGAGAAATGCTCCCCTTTAAGCCTCGCCCTCGAATAGGTCCTCGCATGATTCGTACGCGATAATACGAATTGACATGATATATATATATATAAAATGAAAATAATTAAATTTAAAATCTTTTATTATTAAAATTTTTAAAAATTAATTTGTTAAATTAAATATAATTATATTTTTTTTTGAATAAAATTGAAAACAGAGTAAGAAAAATGTCTCTTTATTGTTGTTAGTGGGTCTGAGTCTGATTATAAATATATTTTCATAACTATTTATATACTATTTATTAAAAATATTTAATGTTAATTATTTAAATTAATTCAATATCTATAAATACATATTTCATTCTCATTATATATATATATATATCAAGAATACTCTTTTGAGTTATAGTTCGGCCACGTGTCTCTGCAAGTTTTTGTGGTCGCTAGGAAGGTTATTCTCTGAACTCGGATTTGAGTGTGGAACTTGCAAGAAACATTCCGACGTTCAAGTTAGTAATCTTATCAATGATAAAAAAAACTAGTGTATCTTATTTTGTTGGTATTATTGTATCCGTCCCTGTGAGATTAGTTTCACACTGTTATATAGATGAGCCAGGTCAGTCCCTACAACGGCTTGCAGAGTAAGTGGTCAGCTTTCTCAAAAAGTTCATTATGCTTTTGAATATCTGTTTCAGTTGTGCGGGAATCTCGGCTTTTGTGGTTTGCCGAGGTTTCCTCATTATTTAGTCCGATATATGCTCGTACATTTATTCGAAAGCCGATGTTGTTGATATAGTCCACAACCCCTAAGCTTAGCCTGTGAAAAAAAAAAAAAATAGGTTAAACTTCTATATCCTCGACTTTAGAAGAATGTGTACAGAGAGGATATATTGTATGAGCCCCAAGTTCAACATGTTTTAGTTTTATTTTTTATTTATTTTTTTTTGTGGGCTTCCGTTGTGGGCCGTTGATGGGTCTATCATGTGTTTGGTCCCTTTTGTGTCTGCTTTGGTAAGGGAACCGTTCGAGTAGTTGGGGGGGGGTGAAAAATTGTTAGTGTCTTAGTAACTTCTATTTGTTTGTGAAAAACTATTTGTCTTCTCCAAGTTGTACTGTTTACTGAAAGGAGAATCATGAGTATGAAATGTTAGTAGTTTGCTTTTTGTTTGTACTTTCATCTTTGTTTGTTTTGTCAGATAATGGGAAAAAAGACAATGGTTGTAAGGGATGAAGGGGACCTCTACGGTTGGGATGACAGTGACGTAAAAAGTCGCGTGTCTATTTTCAGCACTGTTGAGTTAGTTTCTCAGTTGAATGAGGCTACGTGGATAAGGAACGGGGAACGTTTAGGAGTAAAGTTTTTGCCTTGTGAAGAGGGTGATAGGGTGTGTAAACGGAGGTCTGATTGGTCTTATTTCTATTTATACACCTGCATGTTAACGTAACTAAGTATGAGGTTCTCCTTCTCTGACTTTGAGTGTGGGGTTTTGGCTCAATTAAACTGTGCACCCACACAGTTACATCCCAACTCGTGGGCTTTCGTCCGAGCTTTTGACTGTCTGATGGAGTTCTTATAGTGTTATCCATCATTGGGGTTGTTCTTTTCTTTGTTCCAAGCAAAAGGTGTATGGAAAGGTGTTTGGATAAACTTGAGTAGTTATCCAGGTCAGACTATCTTTAGTTTGTACAAGTCCTGATTTAAGGACTTCAAAGAGATGTTTGTCAAGGTACAGATTGATGAGGAGTTTTATCCATTTTTCCTGGACTCATTAATGAATGAAAGGTTCCCTATTTTTTGGTCTTCTGAACCAAAGCAAATTTTAGATTGTGAGAATAGGGTGAGAAGTGAGGATTATATTTTAGATTTTCTGGTTTCTGTGGTGGCCTCGTCAGAATTGTTGTCTATATCTAGTTTGTTGAAGCTTGAAGGAGATAGGGATGCAATGGAAGAGTATTTAGGTAATCTAGGTTTGTACATTGTGTGTTTGAGCTTTGATAGTGTATATTGTGTTCCTAATATTCTTTGTTTGTAGTTTTTTCTCTTTCAAGCGAGAAAGCTCCTACCCTTACTATTGTAAATTTGAAGGCCTTTGTTTCTAAGGCTAAGAAAAAGGAAAAGGAACGGTCCTCCACTAACGTTCTGACAGACAGTGAATTAGGTGGTAGTCATTCTGGTATAAATCAGGAGGGGCCCTTTAAAAGGAAGAGGGGTGAGGCATCATCTCGAGCGGTTGATTTGACTAACTTGAAGGAGAGTGCTGGTGCTTTTACAGCTGAGAAAATTGAAGTTGCTCATCAGAGTCAGCTTGTCCTATATAGGTATAGAGAGGGTCCAAAAAATTCTTTATGGGCTGCAGGTTATCCCTTCATGGCTGTTGCCGATGAGTTTGCTTAAGGAGATTGTGATGTAAAGATTATCCATGATGCTGGTAAGACTAAAGTGGCCCGGTATCTTTAGGTTAGTTTGTGTGTGTTAAGTTGATTTTTGGCTATTTCTATAGAACTGGGTCTGAGTTTGGTGCTAGTTTAGAGAGTGACAATATTACTGCTATCAAAAAGCTGAAGAAATTTTTGCAAGAAAAGGATGAAAAAATGAATAAGATGAGGACCGAGGTCAAGAATTTGAAGGAGAAAGTGAAGAATTCGGAGAGTGAAACAAGAAAGACAAAAGATGAACTAGAAAATAGTGTTTCTGAGAATGACAAGCTGAAGGCTAGGGTTATGGAATTGGAGGAGGAGGTGTTGGGTTCTTTCGCCCTTGGATTTGAACAAGCTGTCGCATAGGTCGGAGTGATTGCTCCTGATGTTAATGCAAGCAGATTAGACGTTACAAAAATTGTTAGTAACGGTCAATTGCTGGATGATGATGCGTTGGCTGATAATCAAGATGAAAGTGCTTCTGTTGAAAAGGAGGGCTGATTGGATTTCTGTTTGTGTTTGTTGTTATTTGAAATTAAATAGTGTTATAGATTGTACTTATGTTGATTGTGTTAACTTGTTTCATGAAACTAGTTTTTGGATTTTGAATTGTAATTGATGGGTTAGTCTGTGCGAGGACTTTTGTTTTGTTTTGTGAATTTGATGCTAAGAAAAGTAGATAATGTGTGTTTGTATTATTGATAGAAGAAGAGTTGTACATATGCATGATATGGGGGGGGGGGGAAACCTTATTAAAACCTCTCCGAGAAAAACTCGGGGTGGGAAAAAACCTTGTGAGTAGGAAAAAGAGTATCTCCCCTTGTCGATATCATCTTTCAAGTAAAGTAAACCTTTAGTGATGAAATATTTCAAATACTGGGAACCTCGGCTCCTTGTAATGTTTGGAGTGTGTATGCACCTTTGCCGAGCACTCGTGTTACTTGGTAGGGTCCCTCTCATGTTGCGGCGAGCTTTCCATGGGTTGATGGCTTTCTTGGCTCTTCTGTCCGTCGGAGGACGAGGTCTCCCTCAGTAAAGGCTCGTGGGTGCACCTTTTTATTGTATTTGCTTTTGATTATTGTTTGCATTGCACTGTGTCTCATTTCCGCTTTGTTTCTGTCCTCCTTGATGGTGCCCAACTCTGTTTGTCTTACTTTGTCGTTGTCATCTGACGTATTATTCTCGGGTTGCCTTGAGCTTATGGCGATTTCTACTGGGATCATTGCATCCGACCCATATACCAGTCAGAAAAGTGTTTCCTGCGTAGTGGTATGTTTTGTAGTATTGTAGCTCCATACGACTTCAAGGATGAGATCGGCCCATTCGCCTTTGGCATCACCGAGCTTTAACGACCTTATTTGCAGCCTCGGCTAACCCATTTGTTTGAGGTTGCTCGACAGAGGAGAAATGGTGTTTAATATTGAACCCCTGTAAACTGTTGACTATTGTCAGTAATGATAGCATGGGGTAAATCGAAGCAACAAATACTATTCTTCCAGATAAATGACTTAATTTTATCTGCTCCTATTTTGGCTAATGGTATTGCCTCTATCCATTTTGAGAAGTAATCAATTGCTACTGACAGAAATTTTACCTGGCTGGGGGCTTTAGGGAATGGCCCGATGATGTCTAGCCCCCATTTCTAGAAAGGCCAACTTACCTCCGAGGTGTGTAATAGCTCGCCTGGGTTGTGTATTACTGGAGAATATTTTTTACATCTATCACATCGTTTGATCTTGTTGATGCAGTCTTGTTTCATTGTTGGCCAGTAATACCCTACCCTAGCTATCTTTGATGCTAAACTCATTCCCCCTATGTGATTGCCACATACTCCTTTATGGACTTCGTCCATGACGACCTTTCATTCTTCCTCATCTAAACAACTCAAAAGCGGTTGAGAAAAGCCTCTTTTATACAGCTCATCTCCTGCCATTGTGAAAGATGCTACCCGCCTTTTGAATATTGTCGGATTGGTTACTCCTATTGGTATGCTTCCTGTTTGTAGGTACATCCTGTATTGTGTTCTCCAGTCCTGGACTTGGGATACAGATAGACCAGATTTGTTGCCAAAACTTGGTTCAACCGTGATTAGTTGGGAAATTATAGATTCATTCATATGTTTCTTGGTGGTTGCTAAATTAGACAGTGCATCTGCTCGGGTATTGTGTTCCTGAGCTATGTGTGTTATTTCAAATGAATTAAATCGAGAAATAAGCTCTTTTACCATGATGAAATACTTCTCCAGTGATTGATCTCGGACCTGAAAATGTCCTGTTACCTGCTCTACAACCAATAATGAGTCGAAATATACCTGTAGATGGGTGATGTTTAAGGATTGAGCCAATCTAAGTCCAGCGAGCAGTGCCTCGTACTCGGCATGATTGTTGCTTGTTGGGAAGGTGAAGCAGATGGATTGCTCGGTATATAAGTCATAGTTGTTGGTGAGTAATACACCTGCGCCTGATCCTTCTATATTTAAGGCTCCATCCACGTACAGGTGCCAGGTGTCGTCTTGTTCTGGTTGTTCTGCCAGCTCAACTATGAAGTTGGCTAGAAACTGTGTTTTGATGGCTGTTCGAGGTTTGTATTTAATGTCAAACTCGGACAACTCGATCGACCATTTATCAATCGTCCAGATACCTCGGATCTTGTTAAAATCTACCTTAAAGGTTAGTTTGTCTTGACCACGATGTTGTTGCTGTGAAAATAATGCCTTAGTCTCCTTGCCGTGATTATTAAGGTGTAATCTAGCTTTTCCATTGGCGGATATCTGAGCTTGGCGTTCTGTAATGTCTTACTAACGAAGTATACCGGCTCTTGTTTTCCTCCTGTTTCTGTAACTAAAACAGAGCTAATAGCATTAGTAGAAATTGATAAATAAAGTAATAAGGGCTTACCCTGTGTGGGCTTTTGCAAGATCGGTGGCGAGGATAACACTCTCTTTAGATTTTGAAATGCTGTTTCACATTCCGAGCTCTAGTTGAAGTCTCTTTGTTTCCTCAATACGTTAAAAAAGTGGTGTGAATGACTGGATATGGCTGGTAAAAACCGGGATAATGCTGCTACTCTGCCATTTAGCTATTGTACTTCTTTTATTGTTTGTAGACTTCTCATGTTTATTATTGCTTTACTTTTCTCTTGATTTTTGCTTCAATGCCTCTAGAGGTGAGCATAAAACCGAGAAATTCCCCCTTAACTCTGAAAGCACATTTTTCGGGATTAAGCCTCATGTTATGTTGTCGTAATCGCCCGAAGATCTCTTCTAGGTTAACTCCATGGTTTAGATCTCGTTTTGTTTTTACCACCATGTCATCAACATAGACTTCGAGGATCTGTCCGATTTGTGTGTTGAAAACTTTGTTCATTAGCCGTTGATAAGTAGCACCTGAATTCTTTAAGCCAAAGAGCATTACCTTATAACCATATTTTCCCAATTCAGTGTTAAAAGTAGTTTTATCCTCGTCCTTGGGATGCATTAAAATCTTATTATAACCTGAATATGCATCTAAAAAACTTAAAAGACCAAAACCTAATGCGTTATCCACCTGTTTGTCAATGCACAGGAGGGGATATGCGTCTTTTGGGCATGCTTTATTCAAGTTAGTAAAGTCTATGCCATTTACATGAGGCTTTTCTTACCATGATAACATTGGACAACCATGTTGTAAATCGTAACTCTTTGATGAAGCCGACTGCCAGTAGTTTCCGAGTTTTGTCTAGACAGGCTGCCTTCTTTTCGTCACCCATGTTCCTTTTCTTTTGCGCTATGGGTTGGACCTTTGGATCAATTTGTAACCCATGGCATATAAAACTCAGGTCTATACCTGGCATATCTGCTGGGGTTCAAGCAAAGAGGACGACATTTTGTCGAAGTATGTTGACGATTTGTTTTTTATTATTTGCAAAAGATAACGACTTACATAAGTGAAGTGATTGTCATTGTTATATAAGATTACCTTTTCGATATCGTCTATTAGCGATGGTCTGTTGCGGAGATCTCCTCTTGGATCAAGCTCTGCTGTGTTTGAAATATTTGCCACATTGAAGGTGTCTTGTGGAAACTCAGTTTTCAGTGTATTCTCCGATCTAATTTTCAGGCTTTCATTGTAACAATGTCGTGCTTCCCTTTGATTGGAGTGTATGGTTGCTTAAATCTTGATGAATCCATATTTGACGATATATTTTGGTTTGATTTGAGTGAATTTCATCACATAAACCCACATTTATTCATCTAAATAGCATACTTTGTGTTTTCTCCCTAAACTGAGCTTAATTGTGAAAACATGCTATTTTGTGCTTTAATTAATCAATTTTATTCCACTTTCATTCCATTCGATGCCTTGATATATTTGTTGAGTGATTTCAGATTCATAAGGCAAGTATCTGATGGAAGAAGTGAAGAGAAAAGCATGCAAAGTGGAGAATGCATGGAAAAACAAGGATTTGGAGTGCTTAGAGCATCGTGCAAGCGTGACAGACGCGCACACGTGAAGAGGTGCATCGTCGAAGGCCACGCGTACGCGTGGCAAGAAAACGCCAGACGACGCGTACGCGTGACCCATGCATACACGTCACAGCCAGCCCGTGACCTCATTAATGCAAATCGCTGGGGGCGATTTCTGGGCCTCCAGAGCCCAGTTTTGGGACTCTCTGAAGCTGATTCTTGCTATATCAAAGGAGGCCTCATTCCATGTGAAGGGGGGGAGGGAGAAATTAGGGTTAGTTTAGCATTATGTAGGTCATTTTCTAGAGAGAAAAGCTCCCCTTCTCTCTAGAACTAGGGTTTCTTAGTTTAATTTCTTTGTAATTTCTCTTTTTAATTCTTGTTTTCATCTAGTTTCTTCTACCTTTCTTTGTTCTATTGCCTTAATTTTCTTATGTTATCTTGTTAATTTCTCATTTTTGTTGCTTTTTATGTTTATGAGCACTCTTGTTATTTTAATTTACATTTAATGCAATTTATGTTTCATGCTCTTTTATTGTTGAATTGAGTTGCTATTCTTATTTTCCTTGCTTAGTAGTTGTAGAAGTTATTAATTCTTGTTATTTTACTATGCTTTCTTTTTATGCCTTCCAAGTATTTGATAAAATACTTGGTTGGATTTTTGCGTAGTTTTTCACACTCTTGGTTGAGAAATTGAGTAATTAGGTGAACTTGAGTGGTGGATGTCCATTCCACATTGTGTGAGGATTGTTAGTTGATTTGGTTTTCACTAACTCTAAGCCTTCAATTAATAGAGTTGGCTAGGACTTGTGGATTGAGATTAACTATGTCCTTTTGACTAATTTTCGATGTAGGATTGACTAATTGGGATTAATTCCACACAATTACCATGTTTGTGGTCCATGACTAGGATAGGAATTCTCAATTCCCCAATTCTTGCCAAGAGCCCTTTTTGTCATTTAATTTCCATTTTTGTTACTTTAATTTCTTTCCATTTAATTCCTTGCATGCTTGTTTCATTCATTGCCTATTTACATTCCTTGTCTCATAGCCAATAATTGGACACTTAATTGCAATTCCTAGGGAGAACGACCCGTAATTTAAAACTCCCGGTTATTTTATGTTGAATTGTGACATCTTTGAATTAAACTTTGATGTTGGTTGATTGTGGGTTTGGGACAATACTTGCAACACCAATTCTTCGAGAGAAAAAATTTCCAAACCTACTTTTGGCAATCATCATTGCTACCTGGTTATCTTGTACCTAAAACTTAACACAAAGATGAACAGTTGATATAATAGCACCAAAAGAATTTAAAGAAGGTCTACCAAGAATGACGTTATAAGGGCTAATGCAGTCGACCACTAAGAACTATACGTCCTTTGTTTTTGATAAGAGATGGTCACCCATTGTTACTTTCATCCATGTGCTCCTGAGTATAGGTACCCGTTCCCCTGAGAATCCTATCAACTCTCCCGAAGAAGGTTGCATTGTTTTATCACTTAGCTTTATCTTTTGGAAAGTGGAGTAGAACAATACGTCAACACTACTACCTGGGTCAAGTAAGACCTTCTTTACTAGGAGGTCTCCCGTCTGGATCGAAATGACCACGGGATCATCTAGATATGTGGCCTTTGCTTGGTAGTCGGATTGTTCGAAGGTTACGGTGGATATGGATGGGGAGGTATGGCCTCTGTCGTTGTTCTTTGGACCATTAGCATTGTTCGGTAGCTTCTTTTCCTAGCCAAACTTGTATGTCCTCCACTCGCGAAACCACCTAAAATACAATTAATAACCCCCTGTGTTGGCGGGGGTTGGTACCTTGTTCTTCTGGTGGTGTTTGGGGTTTGCTCGCAGTGAACGTCAGTTGAGCTTTGTTGTATACGTCCACTTATATATTTGTCTAAGTGTCCCTGCCTGGCCAATGATGAATCCACATTTCATGATATTTATTTGCTCTATTTGGGTGGATTTCATCAACTTTTCTTGCATTTAACTATTGAAATAGCATAGTTTCATGATTTCTTCCTAAATTATGCTTGAAAAAAAATATGCTTTTTAGGCCTTTTAATTGCTAAATTTTATTCACTTTAATCCCATTTGATGCCTTGATGTGTTTGTTAAGTGATTTCAGGTTTCCAAGGCCAGTATGGGTCGAAGAAGTAAGAAAAGAGCATGCAAAAGAGAAGAAAACATGAAGAAATAGAGTTTGAAAGTTTCAGCATCCGTGCTTACGCACAGTGATGCCTGCGTATGCACAATTGTGAGCTCATGGCGATGCATACGCGAGAGGGTGAATTTCCTCAGGTCATGCGTATGCGTGACCCATGCGTACGCGTGACCCTGGTTACGCGAGCTCATTAATTGCAATTCGCTGGGGGCGATTTCTAGGCCTCCAAAACCCAGTCCAACTCATTTCTGAAGCTATTTCAAGCCAAAGTGAAGAAGGATGAAGGGGGGAGCACTTAGGTTTAGGTTTTTTACATGTTTTAGCTTAGTTTTTCAGAGAGAGAAGCTCCCCCTTCTCTCTAGAATTTAGGGTTTCTAGCTTAATTTCTCTTTAATTTTAGTCTTTAATTCTTGTTTTAGTATAGTTTAATTTATATTTTTATGATCTCTTGTCTTAATCTTCCTAATTTCTTTTGTTACTTCTCAATTTTGCTACTTTTAGTTTGTGAACACTGGTTAATTTGATTTTATTAACGCAATTTTGATGTTTTATATTTCTTTGGTGCTTGTTTAAGTTTTTATTATTATTTTCATGCAATTAGTAGTATAGATTTATTTTTATTCCAATTTATGATTTTTTTTTCATTTTTATGCATGCTAGGTGTTTGATAAAATGTCTCTTTTAGCTTTTGTATAGTTTTCCACACTATTGGCTTGGAATTGGGTAATTAAGTGAATTTTAGTCATAGATGTCCATTCCATATTGTGTTAGGATTGTTAGTTGGTTTGGTTTCCACTAACGTTAGTCTTTCACAAAGTTAATTAGTGAGTTGATTAGGACTTGTGGATTGAGAGATCAATTATGACCTTTTGACTAATTCTCGATGTTAGGATTGACTAATTGGGATTAATTCTATGCAATTACCTTGTTTGTGGTCTATGATTATGATAGGAATCCTTAATTTCCCAATCCTTGCCAAGAGTTCTTTTTGCCGTTTAATTTCTATTTTTGTTACTTTAATTGCTTTTTATTTAATTCCTGCCTTTTAATTTCCTTGTCACTTGCAATCACAACCCCCAATTCCTCATAGCCAATAATTGAGCACTTAATTGCAATTCCTAGGGAGGACGACTCCAGATTTAAAACTCCCAGTTTATATTTGTTTTGAATTGTGACAAATTCTTTATTTTAAACTTTGATGAGAGGATCCATTGCCGGTTTGGACTATACTTGCAACAGAAGTTATTTTGTGAAATTTTAAACCAGCACAAATCTTCTTCATCAAGTTTTTGGCGCCGTTGCTGGGGAGTTGCAATGGTGTTATATTATTAGCTATTGTAAATATGTTAATATGTAAATAGCTTGATTTTTGGTTATCTTTTGTTTTTGTTTTTTTGGTTATCTTTTGTTTTTGTTAGCTTGCCTTAATAGATTTTTGTTTTAAATTGCATATCTGAATAGTTAGTAAATTTGTTTAAATTGTCTTTTTGACTTGAATTGCATGTTTAAAATTTTTAATTAGTTTTTGGATGGTTGAAATAGTTTTGGTAAATTCTTACTTGTGCATATTACAAGTGCTTTAAATAGTCCAATGATTTTGATTTGGAAAATAAATTTTTGGGCAATTTTAAATTTTAATGTGAATAGTTACATATTTTTGTTATTTCTTGTTTATATGCATTTTGAAGTGTTAGGTGAAATTCTGTTTTGAAAAAAAAAATTTTGCCTTTTGTGCGTGCGCACACTTTCATACTGCCCCTCTATTCAGAGCATGCGCACACCTAAGTGCGTGTGCACACTTCTTCTCAAGTATGCCTATCACGCGTACGTGTGAGCTTCCGTTTTTCCCTGGCCATGCGTGCGCCTGCTAGACGCATATGCGTCGCTTCCAATTTTTCACCAGTCCCGCGTACGCACCTCTTTGTGCGTATGCACCCCCAATTCACTACAAAAAATGGATATAAAATGGCATCAATATAATGGCGGTTATATAAAACCGCCGTTATTTTCATAAAGTGAGGCGGTTTATGCAGCTGCCATAATTCGTTTGTAGAAAGTGGTAGTCTTTTGGTGATTTAGGCGGTTTTAAACGCCATTACTTGCTCAGTTGCTCCTGCTTCACTGGTAATTAAAAAAACTATTCTATTTCACTAATAAAGGCTATGCTATTCAATCGAACCTCCATCACAATGTGAGAATCAAGAAGAAACTCCATCGTAACATGAGATCTGCGATCTCATCCACGATGCTTTCCTCTGGCGGCAATGCCGTTGTTGCTGCCTTCGAAGGAGCGCTCTTCTTTGATTAGGTTTTCTGGCTTTGATTTGAGGGTTCGTTGCGCCGCCGCTCATCTCTTCGTCACCATAAGCAACGCTATCATTGCTGTCCTCGGTGGAGCTTCTGCTATCTAGTTTTGTACATCTTTGTTGATCTTAAATTTTCTTAATTCTAATTTGGATAAGCTTTTACAAAGCCTTTATTTTCTTTTTCCCCTTCAATGGTGGTCCTGATTGGTTGAATTTGAGTTTTGTAACGCTTTCGTCTCAATAGCTCTCTAAGTATAATTCCCTTGGTTAATTTTCTTTTTCCTTCTAGGTATAATCTGAGATCGCACATCGGAGGGAGAGGGAAATGAGAACGAGAGTGAGTTCATCTCAAACCCTAGAGTTTGTCGCCGCCATCGTCACCACCATTCATCTCATTTCAGCCGCTTTCATCAACCTTCTGCGTTCGAGTGAAGGCGCCTCTATCGACGTGTTTCAAAATCTGGTCACTACGCCATAGCTTATGAGATTGAGCGAATCACCTATTCCATTAATGTGTCTCCTCCGCCAGCGGCGCCGGTGCGTTCTCACTTCTGCATTCTCTTCTTCTTCAATCCACTCAACATTGCTCGTAGTGTGTTTCTGTTCATTCTCAATTTCTGTTTGTATTCTCTTTCTCTTCTTGTTTATTCTCAGTTGCTTATTTTCTAACTGTATTTCAGTTTAGTATTGTTATGCTTGCCATGTGGTTGATGAATTTCCTGAGAGAGATGGAAAAGATTGGAACTTGTTTTCTGTTATAGATGATGATTCTTTGGTGCTTATTATTATAACTACTGCATGTTCATCATTGTGAAATTTTGAAATTTAAAACTAGCTTAGCTCCCAATGTGAATCCAGCAAGGACATGCTTTCTTTGTTTTCTTTATATAGAGTAATCGTGAAAAGAAAATTGTTCATTGTGAGGGGAACATATATTGAACTTATAAGAGGTTCCTCTGCTAATTGATTCAAGTGTTTGTGTCTTCAAAAATTGACTTATAAAAAAAAGGCTATTTTGGTATTTGTTAGTTCAAGCTAAGGACCAGCCTGTGTAATATTTTCATGTTCTTGTTATGCTTTGGTATTTTATGGAGCTGATGAAAGTGCCAAGAGTGGAGGCAAAATTAAGAGTGTTCTCTTTCAAGATTCAGTTTGGGACTTAGATTTGCTGATTCTCAAGATGTTTTGTCTGAATTTGTTTTCAATTTGGTTTTTCTTATTTCACTTCACTTTATTTTTTTCCACTTGATGCAGGCTGAAGACTTCAAGAGGAGTTTACACTGTGAACTCTGCCTGTGAAGAGGTACTTGATATTTAAGTGAAATAAAAAGTCACACTTGACAAGATTAATTAAAATAAAAAAACTAAAGCATTCATTCCCTACAACATTTAGAAAATGTTAATCAAATATCACATAAGGAAATTGGAAAAAGTTAATCCATGTACCACTGTATGCGTTAATTGACCAACGAGCTAAAATGGTCATTCATTCTTTATTGGGGGGAAAAGACAGGACTAACGACGTATATATATTTGTACTTTGTACGTAACAGCACCTTAGATTTGATTATTTTTTTCATGGAGCTAACTGTTTCTTTCTTTTAAAATAAAAGAAGATATCTTAAATGTAAAATCCAATTCATTAATTAGTAATTACTTTAGAATATATAGTCATCAATGATGATCAGTTTATGAAAATCTATCTAATGAATTATATTAGAGATTTGAGATATAGCTATTACGTAAAATAGTTAGGTCGGCGCCAAAAGTGGTTAGCTCACTTGAGAGTTAGTTACAGTTAGCAAGTTAATTAGTTATGTAGTTAGAAGATATTTATGTGGAGTCAGGTAAAGATAGTGTAGCAGAGTAGTATATTCCCAATGGATCTCTCCATTATCACTTAAATTGGAATGAAGAAGCTCTAACATGGAAGAAAAGACTAGAAATATGCATTGGAGTAGCAGAAAGATTGAGCTACCTTCACACAACATCAAATTTTCACCATAACATAAAACTCAGCAACATCCTTTTGGATTATGATATGGTTCCCAAACTCTCAGATTTTGGGCTCCCATGGTCCAAGAAAATTCATGCAGGTGACTTTTTATTTTCATTTTTATCTTAGCAAAGCAAAAATACTTATTTAATCATTTGTTGTTGTTAACCAGTCACCAATTCTGTGGCTTATTACAGAAGATTATGCTGCTCTGGAGTTGTTACAAGGACATGATTTCACAGATAAATGTGATGTTTATTCCTTTGGTATAATTCTCTTAAAAATGGTACTAACAAACAAGCTATCAATTGTTGAAGGGGTTATTTATCTCAATCTAAAGGGAAAGATTGCACTACAGTGTTGGGAAGTATTCTTGAATGTCATAAAATGCTGTTTGAAGTTTGAAGCAAATGAGAGACCAACAATGAATGAAGTGATAGCTCAACTTCAACATGACCTGGCACTGCAAGAGGAGGCAGGTTCCAACACAAGTGGTGATTACAACTTGTTATCTGTGACCTTTGATCCTCCGGTTGGAGGAAGCATATATTACTAAGAACATTACAAGTGTGAAAAGGGATTGAGAATTGAAAAAGGTAAATATTATATGAATAGCCTGTAATAATGTGAACTGTTTATATTGTTATATACTTTTTGGTAATTTTTTAATTAGATCTTTATGTATAACTAGATGGTAAAAGATAATAATAATGTTCTAGGTACCATTGTAATGATCAATGATTTGATAATACTTTATGTAAAAGATGAATAATAGAACACAGAGCAAGTGGTTTTTGGAATCAACAAATTTTCCATCTGTAGCATATGTTTTGTTGCTTGTGATCTGTATGATTATCATTGTGATCTTCTACTTATACAGAGGCGAAGAGACAGGATCAATGAGAAGATGCGTGCATTGCAAGATCTCATACCAAACTGCATAAGGTTTACTCTTTCATTTTCATTTTTGTTATGCGGACCAGAGAATTTTCATAAGCATAATAGAATATTTATCATCACTAAATTTTAACTTGAAGCAAAAATATTATAGAATGACAGCAATAGATGTCAATATTTAAGCTTCACTTTTGTTTGGAAGGTTCAATTCTCAAATTGAATATCAAGCATGCCCTCTCACTAAAATTCATAAAAAAGAAGAAGCTAAAGTTCAATACCTTGAACATAAACTAATTGCAGTGATCAATGGCTTTTCTACTGCTAATTATTTCTACTGATAAATAACATGCTGATTGAAAATTATTGAATAGGGTTTGATGTGGGAGAACTCTCAGAAGAGAGTCTGGATGATTGGGAAGGTTTAGATGCATTAGCAGCACACATAGCTAACTTGCTGTCAACAGAACCAGCTGATGGTAACAAATTTTCCAGGCCTAAATATGTTATATTTCATACCTGAATCAATCATAAGCTAGATTATCAGGATCTATTAGTAATATGGTTATTGTGCAGTTATAAGAAATTTTCATATTAGAATTGCTAATTTAAGATAGTAGATTTCAGACTAAAGTGTAATAAGTTGCTTGGTTAAATTTATTTGTGTTGTCCAAGTTAATGGTTTAACTAGTTTACTATTAATTGTTAACTCTTTGATTCTTTTTTTTTCTTTTCTTGATTTTGGTTTGGGTTCTATCGAATTTTGTATAGTTTTTTTTCCTTCTTCACTCGTTGCCATTTAATAAAAATCATCATATAAACTATTAACTTTAATGATAATCTAAGATTTCTTCAACCTTTAGCCACCACTGATATATTTGGTGCATATAACTGACAGCAAGATCTCTTTGATAAATTTGTATATTATTCACATTACATTTTTTGGTGCAAACATGGCTTTTGGTTTCAGCGCAAGCATCCCCTGTAGTTTAACTTCCATCATTTTCATTTCTTCCCTTTTTCTGGACAGTTGAAATAGGATTAAGACATTATGCCTTTAACCTGTGCAGGGAAAATTGTTCGCTCTCCTCATGGTGTCATGCATGGGAAAAGCTCTTTGGTGTATTATGATGAGAAAGGAGAAGATGGATTATTTGCCGGATTATCAAAGTAGGGATTCATTGATATTATTTATGAAATTCGATTTTTGTATTCTGATTTGTTTGATTTTTTCTATTTTCTATTTTTGAGTTGTGTCATTAGTTGGCCTTACCGCGCTGTTATTTTCAATCCTTTCTTAGCTGGTAGATATCACAGCCTTGTGATCGAAAAGGAGAGTTTTCCTCATGAAGAACTTGAGGTGACAGCCTAGACTGAGGATGGTCTTATAATGGCAGCTCGTCATAAGAAGTATAAGCATCTACAGGTAACACCCTATTCCTTATATGGGGATTTCTTTTGATCAGATCAAGAAAAGATTCATCGCCCTTCTCTTAAATTCAGGAAAATAGTGTAATCTGGTTTTCAATTTTGATATGGAGTTTAGCTGACAGCTTTTGAAATATTTTGAAATTTCGTGGACCTGAATTTAGAGTTTGTAGAGATCTTTATCATCATCACTTTTGTTTAATATGTGCTTTGTTACTATTTTGATGTCCGAGAAGTCAATTTGGGTATAATACACTACAAAGGTACATAGCATGAGTTAATAAATCAGTACGTCTGTGTAGACACTAAACTGTGCTGCATATTAAAATATAAACTCAATTGAGAATTTGATGTTTGAAAAGGTGAATGTACAAATCAAGAATTTACTCTCTAGCATTGAAGGGGTTATTTTGGTTGTTCATGCTTTTATTAACCAGCAATTCTGTGCTAAAGTTTAAGTTCTTCAAAATTGCAGGGTGTGCAGTTTCATCCAGAGAGCATTATAACAACCGAACGAAAGGAAATTGTTCGAAACTTTATCAAACTCATTGAGAGAAAGGAGGCTGGTGGTTCATGAAAATGTTTAGTGCTGAATATTAATGCATTGCAACATTTGTGGTGTGATGACCACATACATGAAACGGAAAACAGTTTAAGAAATTCATTGGCAAATCTATAAGTTAGGATTTTATTAATTAAATAGCAATGAGCAAATATCAGGTTAGAATGAATTGATTCATTATACTATAAGCGATAAATGTGATTGTTGTAGACCTACAAATTGATTCACTAATAAAAAATTATATATTATATTAATATTTTATTTATGAGTTATATAATATTTCATTTATGGATTATGATTTTTTGCTATTGTGAAATTTTAATCACAAAATTATTCATTTAACGCGATAAAAATAACAGTAAAAACTATTTTTTAAACGATAAAAAATGTCACTGTCATGGTAAAACAGCGGTTCAAAAATGCCATTTTAACCAACCAAAATGCTACTGTCAGGGTAAAAATGGCGGTTCAAAAATGCCGTTTTAACCAACCAAAACGCCACTCTGTCAGGGTAATAATGGCGGTCAAACCGCTGTTTTAACCTATCAAAAAATTGCCATTTTAACCCTGGAAATAACGACGATTAGAACTGCCGTTTTAACCAACCAAAACACCACTCTGTCAGGGTAATAATGGCGGTTCAAACCACCGTTTTAACCTATCCAAGAACCGCCATTTTAACCCTGGAAATAATGGCGGTTTTGAACCGCCGTTTTAACCTATTCAAAAACCGCCATTTTAACCCAGGAAATTGTGGCGGTTTTCAGAAAACCACCGTAATAACAAGAATGGCGCCCAAAATTACGTCGCTTTACGAAACCGCCATTATTGGTAATAATGGCGGTTCAAACCGCCGTAAATACCCAAAAAACGGCCGTTTTTACCATAATTTTTTGTAGTGATTCAACCCCTTCTGGTGGGAGCGCCCACACAACTTTGTGCGTCCGCATCCCCCTACTCTTCCCTTCCCTTCTCTTTTCCTCTTCTCTGAGCCAACCATTCACCGTCAATAAGCTTCCATCTTCTTCACCATCATCATCATCCATCACTGTCTCAGACCACCACACCACCACCGGCGATTGCCGCAGCTGCCATCCCTTTCCCCCTCTCTTCTTCCTCCTCTCTCATCTCTCTTTTCTCGTCCCTTACCCCTTCTCTCTTCCGCTTTCCCAAGCCCTGTTACCCTCACGCTAATCCACAACCCCGCGACCTTCCTCTTCGTGTAACACCCTAATATTCAAATCCTTATGCTCGAGTCATAAGTCAATGATATTACGGTGGTACGACTCTCAGGTGGATTTTTAATAAATAAATATAGGTAATTTCGAAAGGAGTATTAATCGAGACGCCTGAAAAGAGTAGAAATAAAATCACGAAGACGTATCTCTCACGTTTCGACAACAAAAGATAAACCGTGAAGTCGAAAACGATATGCGGACAAGGCATAGAGGAGATTGAGAGATAGATAACAGATAGATATATATAACATAAGTAAATAGCCACTAGTCACGACCCGCGAAGTTTAGGTCGGCTAGGGTACAGTATGAAAGTAGTTGACAACAGTATGTCCTAATCTCTCCCGAAGGAAACATGAGAGCCTCTATAGGCAAATTCAAAGAGTTCAATACATAATATAAACTTTCCAAAACAAAGGTGGAGAGATTCTAATCAAAACACAAAGTAGAGGAAATAAAGATCTTCGCCGTCTCTCAGACGACCCACAACTCACTTCTGAGCACCTGGACCTGTATCTGAAAAACAAAAGATATATACGGAATGAGAACCCCGGGCCCATGGGTTTCCAGTACGGTAAAAGTGCCAAATAAATACAATGCACTGCAATAAAACTCACTAAGCATCCTAAGCTTCTTCACCAATTATTCATCTTAGGTTTTCGCTAATCCATGAATAGGCAACTGTCATAAGGGAGTGCTAAATCTAATTCATGTTTCACATGTTTCCCAACTCGCTGACTCTTCCACGAATCAGACTCAGAATTATAAGCAAAACCATCACCAGTTGTTCTGCCTCAGCAATTCTATATCAATACATCATACACTCGCCTGGAGCTAGTGAAACCACATCACTGCGTCTACCCAGGGAGCTACAATTATCTCATTCAATAATCATCATCATCATGCAATCGCATCATCAATTCATCCCATCAAGAACAACCCTCAACACCCACCGACACCAGCATGAGGGGCCTCTCAGTTGTACAAACACAAGCAATACAGGCAAGTAATACACAAATATGGTACAAGTAGAACAAGTAACATATAGTCAGGTAACATGGCATATATGATGTAGAAATCCAAAACAAATGGCAAACCCAAACAATTCAAACATATGCAAATGATGAATGCCTGCCCTATGGCTGATGATATCATCTGTCGGTTATATAGCCAACCCGACATGTCCTGGTAGCTAACCATTGGACAGAAACACCCATTGCGGAGCAAGTAGGTTTGAGCTACAACCCCCTTGCTACTACCCGCTCAACCCAGAGCCAGTGGAATAACCACTACTGCGGCTACTACCCAGGCGGGTGTTTAAAAACTCAACCTGGAGCGAGTGGATTCACCACTACTGCCGCTACTACCCAGGCGTCACAATCTCTGACCTGGAGCAAGTGGGACGAACCACAACCCTTGCTACTACCCAGGTATCTCAAGCATTGGCCCGGAGCAAGTGGGACGAACCACAACCCTTGCTACTGCCCAGGTATCTTAAACATATATTCATTCAATCTCAATTCATATTATCAACATTCATTGTTACCAAATCTCAAACATTAACTTGGAGCAAGTGGGACGAACCACGACCCTTGCTACTACCCAAGTATCACAAATAAACATTTATTTATAATCACCCTTCATTATTATCAATTTTCAGACAATAACCCGGAGCAAGCGGGACGAACCACGACCCTTGCTACTACCCAGGTATCACAAATAAACATTTATTTAAAACTCCATGATTAAACTCGTTTATCATAATCCTCCTTTCCCGTCTCATACCGAAGCAAGTGGACAACGCCACTGCCTACTACCCGGGGTCGCACATCACATTTCAATATCTTTTCATTATTATCCATTTAACATATTCATTTATTAATCATATATGCATTTATACTCAGCCATAAACAATAATGGCTTTGCCGTAACCCGGCAATAACTCAGCCATCCGGCTCATGGTCCAATCAAGAACGGGCCATTTATCAATAAATATAGCCATCCGGCTCATGGCATACACGGTACTTCCACCGTCATCCTCCATATCTCATATAATCATCTTTGATCATCATTGATCATAACTTTTCCCCTTGCTTCACTCGCAAGTTACCACATCCCCTAGCTCCTTTCTCATTGCTAGGCATATCATAATGATTTAATACATAAGAGGTGAGATCGGAAGCTTAGAAGTATGAGATTTGGCTTTTAAAACTCAAAAATCAACTTTGGCATGAAAACAGGGCCACGCGTACGCGCACTCCACGCGCACGCATGGATGGCCAAAAACTCATCGACGCGCAAGCGCCATATGCGCGAACGCGCGGATTGAAAAATATCCAAACGGCGCACAAGCGTCAGCCACGCGTACGTGTGGGTGCTCTTGCGCCCAGGCACAAAACTGGCACAACCCTGGCACAACTCTCTGGAAAATGGCTGGGCAATTGGTGCAGCGCATCGACGCGCCCGCGCACACCACGCGCACGCGTGGATGGTGCTTTCTGGAAGAACGGCGCGGACGCGCCAAGTGCGCCTACGCGCGTAGGGTCGTTCTGCTAAAATTTTTTCTAAGTTAAAAGCTGCAGAATTTACAGATTCAACCCCCAACCTTCCGACGGACATAACTTTCTCATTTTAAATCATTTTTCACCCGTTCTTCGAACGGCATGGACATCCCGGATCCAATTTCATTTCTAAATAGATTTGGCAGAAAACAGAGATCCGTAGTCCAGGTTATGTCCCGTCAAAGTATGCCCAAAAAACCATCTTTTCATACAAAACCACAAAGTGCCATTTTCAAAACAAGCCATTTTCAACTCTTTCCAAAGTCAATCAAAACATGCCAATTTCAACCCTTTTTGAAATCAATCAAAATGTACCAAAATCAACATCAAGCCATCCTCAACTCACACATTGACACTTTCGCAAACTCAAGCACATTTACATATCATATACTCTTCCTCATGCCAAATTTCAACAACACTATTTCCAATCAACTATCATTATACATAATCAATATCATACTCACTATCACGTGGTTTCACCCACAAATCAACCTTAATCACTCCTCAAGTATATATCACAACATACATATCTCTAATGCATCATAATACCATCAAGGCATCAATAATCATAATCACATATATGACCACATAATATATCTCAACCAAAACCAAACATGCCTCATCTATATAATTTCACCCAAATTTACCAAATTCCACACTTCAACTCCTCAAACCTTATTGTTCAATAACCAACCCAATCATTCATATATTCATTATCTGAAATTCATCCAATCACTTGTGTCATCATACAATGCACACATCAACTTACCTTTCTTACCTTTCCCCGGCCTCCGGCCCAAAATTCACGGCCTCCGGCCCAATTTCACAATTTAAATGGATGAATCACAATTCAATACTCATTACCCAGTACATCAAATTCTCAATACACCAAGCATACAAGGCTACACAATCCTCAACCCAATCATTAATTCACATTAGATACCAACTATGCATATTAGCACCAACCATTTACGCAATCCAAACTTAATCCTAGGGGCATCTAGCCTAGGAATTCTCATCACAACACACGGTACTTAAATGAAACTTAAACCGTACCTCTTGTAGCCAAACCAATTGAGCCTCTTCTTTGGAAGTCTTCACCAACCTTAGCTCCAAGCCTTACCAAAGCTCCTCAAGCAATACCAATCTCCCAATTGTGCACCAACATCACCAAATACACTAACATAACCAATATCACATACATACATCAACCTAGGGCTCATAAAAATGACAAATCACAAGGGTTTGAGCACTTCTTACCTCACCCATATGAAGTAGGGATAGAACTCACTTAGAATCCATGTTGGAGTATCCCTAAACACCCAAAATCACAAGATTTCAACACTAACTACCCAAAAACGTGTAATAGTGGGGAATTTCGAAAATTGGGCAGAGATGAATAGAATACTCACCACCAAACTTAGATAGAATTGTAGAGAATGATAAGAGCGACGTGTGGCCGCAAACGGCTCGTCAATCGGAGCTCCGTAGCTCAAGTTATGGTGGTTTGAAGATCAAAGAGAGTTAGGTTTTCTCTCTTCTCTTCTCTCTTCTCAAATCAGCGCCCCAACCCCTCTTTTTAGGGTAAAATGAGCTGAAATGCTCACAACTAATGTTTATATATGTTGGGTCTTGGGCCCACTTAGGCCCGGTTCACTTATTTTTGCCCATTGGCCCAATTTTGGGCCAAAACCTTTAAGATTAGCGCTCTAAATCGCACTTTAAATATTTCTACCTTCCCTAATTATAATTCCTCATTTCTTAATCTTATTTACCCATAATCAATTTCCTCAGCTGTAGTACCAGACAGATCTCAGCCGGTACTGCCGGTCAAAATTCCACTGCGCGCTTTTACGCAGAAAACTATATTTTCCGACTCGGAAAAATTCACTGAATCCAAATATCATATTTAAATTATCAAATTCCAATTGCCAAATCTTCCAACCATATTCGCTCCTATTTAACTTATTATTTAATTAATTTCGGTTAGACCGGGTATTACACTTCACGGTACCCTAGCACCTCAACACTCTCCTTCCCTGCCTTAAACCATCATCATGCGACCACCTAGCGCCGCCAGCAACCCTAATCGCCAGCGAGCCACACCACGCTTCGCTGCACCCACCCTTTCCCTCTCCCTTTCTTCTTCTTTCCGTCGGCTTCACCTCCGCGATCCACCATCGCCAATGCCACTGCCCTACTTCTGCGGCACCTCTCTTTCCCCTGTTCTCCATCCCTTGCAGCGAGCTTCCTGCCACCGACGACCGTACGTCCGCCGTTCACCATTGCTACAACACATATATCCCTTTCCCTTCTGCTCTATTCATTCTCTACTTCCCAGATTTTCGTCTTTCTCATGTTTTATTTCGTTTAGTTTATTACTGTTTATAGTTAATTTTGCTTATTTTAGTTTAGTTAGTTTATGCATGCTTAGTTGATTAGGATGTTTGAGAATCTGGCGTGGATAGTTGATTTAGGTTATGTCTTGTTTGACGCTGCTGCATAGTTGTTATTGTTGCTTTACTCTTGTTGGTGGCTGATTTTTGAAACAAACAATTCCTGGATATGGCTGTTGCAGTGATGATAATTTTGATAAATTTCTGAATTCGAGTTGTTATTGCTGCTGGATTGTTCATTATTACTGTTTTGAGGCTGTATCTTAGGCCATTATTTGCTCATTTCTGCTGGTTGCTTAATTGGTTATGGCTTAATTGTGCATTGCTATTTGCTGTTGTATGTTGGTTTATTTGTTTATTTCATATGAATTCACATGTGATTTTTGTGTGTTTAGTGTTAATACATTCATATGAAACTTGGTTTGATTGAGCAATATTGGAAAATAGGCCAATTTACTACTGAAATGCTGCATGATTTTTTCTAACCTTGTTTCATTAAGACATTGTTTTATTTGGTGCAACAAGATTCTATTTGACGAATTTCTGTGTAAAAAAGAATCTTGTTTGCTAAATGGTTTTGGAAATTTTCTCAAGAGCTTCCTTACAAGTTTTGGTCAATTCTTGAACTTCTTTGCTTGTTTTAAATTGTGTGTTATTCATAAGTATCACATAGCCTTAATTGATTTTTCAATTGACCATAAACTTGAAATTCTTTTGAGAATTTGAGCCTCTTTTGCATAAACTCACAAGTTTAAAGGTTTTAAATCTATGTGGTTGATTTGATTCATTTTATTCATACCTAATTTACATTAAGTCACATAGATCATGGGGTTTTCAATTCTTGTTTCAACTTATGACTTTTATGCTTCATTGGAATTTGGTGTTTGAATGTTACTTGGTTAACTTGTTTCTCAATGTTTTAACTTTGACAATACCAAATTGATTTAACTTATGCCAAATGAGGATAATTAGCACTCATTTGATTATGTGCTCCACACATACATGTGCATTACTTGTTTTGGCATTTTGAATTGTTGAGAAGTTAAACATGAACTTGCTTGTTTTAGAATTTGTTGGAATTTTCAGAATTAAGGGACATTTTTGCTATGCACATAACTCTTGCCTTTCTTTTTGTTTTCAACTAACTCTTTGTTTGTCTTCACATAACTTTTGACCTTTGTTTTCTTTTTCAACTAACTGTTTTTCTTTTTTCTTCACTTGACTTTTAACTTTTCTTTTCTTTTTCAACTAACTCTTTCTTTTTCCTCACATAACTTTTAACTTTCCTTTTCCTTTTTAACTAACCATTTTCTTTTTCTTCACTTAACTCTTGACTTTCTTTTTCCTTTCCAACTAACATTAACTTTTTAATTGTTTTCTTTTTTCTTCGTGCATAGCAACAATGCTCCCTTCTTCTCTTTATCTTTGATAAAGAAGTAAGTTAGCTATCTTAGATTACTTAATTTGATTGGAAGTTACTTCTGTTTGCTTTTAACTTAAATCTTATGTATGCTTCCATTCAAATTTTTATTATCTGTTCACTTCATATGCTGTTTTGTGACTTAGTTCTTTCCTTTTCAGCACCACCATCGTTCTTGCAGCCACTCTATCGCCTGACTCACTAGCTGAAGGTGGATGTGATGACAGTGACGACTCCTTCCACTCCACCTGATCTTGAGCACCGAGACGGTGCTACATCTTAAGTGTGGGGAGGTTGTCTAACTTCAGCAGCGCATTTTGGGTAAAAAATTTCATTTTCGAATACTTTTAGTTTAGTTTCTTATTATGCTTTTTAGTTGCTTTGTATATATTTCATATTTTTGAAAACCTTTTTACTTATTTTAGTACTTTTTACTTAGTTCATTGCATCTTCTAATTTTGCTTGTACATAACCTAGTATGATATTGTAGTGATGCATATTTTTACATTTTCTTTTAATTTTGGCTTTTACATATGCTTTTTAGTGTTTAGTTATGATTGTGATTTGGATGATGTGATGATTGCACCTAGTTTAATTTTTTATACAGTTGCTATTTTGGTTTGATTGAAATTAGGAATTAAACTTAGGATTTTTGACCTTTTCCATCCAATCACATTATATACATATATAAAATAAAAGCTAGTCAATTTAATGAAATCTCCAAGAAACTTACTTTTTATAGGGAATTGAAATTCAAATTGAATTGAGTTTAAATCTTTTAAAACTTGCATGATTCATACATTGTGGAATATGATTTGTGAGTTAAAGAACATGCAACTTGTGAGTTTCGAGCCTTATTGTGTGGTTACATTATTTAACCACTTATCTCATTCTTGTGTGTTTTCTTCTCTATGATTACAATCTTTGGTTTGTTTAATTCTATATGTCCATTATTTAGTGTATATTTATGCAATTATGTGATTGAGGCCATCACTTCTTTATAGCTCACTTAACCCAAAAAAGCTTACCATTTCATTTACCTTTGTTTGCCACTTTGAACCTTTATAATCCGATCCCTTTTTTCTCTTTATATTGCCACATCACTAACTTTAAGCGCAAAACAATTAATTGTCCCTAATTTGAATCTTTGAATAGCTTAGGATAGTGAGTGTGTGTGTCAACTAAGTGTGGGAAAGATTTGGAAACTTTGGTTGATGAAAATGTGTTTTAATTCTTATTGAAAAATATTAAAAATTTGGGTACATGCTCATGTAATATTATAGAAACTATATGCATTGATGAGTTGGTATATATTATGTTCTTGAAAAAAAAAGGAAAAAAATAAGAAAAAAAAAGAAATAATGAAAAGGGGACAAAATTACCCCTATGAGAAATTCAATAAAAATCATGCATATGTGATGAATTGCATTTAATGCATGAGAGTGTGTATATGTAAAAGTGAGATTATGGGTAGCTAAGCTTAATATTAAAGTTGTATAGATTGTGTATGTGCTAGGTGAGAACTTAGGTTAATCAAAGATTCAAATGCAAGCTCACTTAGCCATATATATATCTTTACCTTTACCCTTAGCCCCATTACAACCTTAAAAAGACCTCATGTTTTTTGCATATGTACATTAAATTTTTGTTGATTGGTTAAATGAAGAACAAACTTTAGAAAGCATGATTAGAGGAGAATTGAGTGGATTGACCCTAAACACTTGAGCGACTAGAGTGCATATATAAATCCGGTGATGGTTTAATTACTCAATTCCACATTTCCATCTATGATCATTGTTATCTTGCAAGTTTGTTAAATTGTTTTATATGACTCAATTCAATTGCGAATATGATTTGGTTATGATAGTCTTAGCCCTTGATTGTATATAAATGCTTTCTTGGAAATTAATTTATGACTTGGACTAAGTAAATACGTATAGATAGTTAGATAGTATAAGGAAGGATAGTTACATACATATAGATAGATTGTATACAATAGTTACATTGAATAATTGGTGATTCCCCTTCTTATCTTTCTTTGGTATAGCATGAGGACATGCTATTGTTTAAGTGTGGGGATGTGATGAATCCACATTTCATGATATTTATTTGCTCTATTTGGGTGGATTTCATCAAATTTTCTTGCATTTATCTATTGAAATAGCATAGTTTCATTATTTCTTCCTAAATTATGCTTGAAAGTAAAAACATGCTTTTTAGGCCTTTTAATTGCTAAATTTTATTCACTTTAATCCCATTTGATGCCTTGATGTGTTTGCTAAGTGATTTCAGGTTTCCAAGGCCAGTATGGGTTGAAGAAGTGAGAAAAGAGCATGCAAAAGAGAAGAAATCATGAAGAAATGGAGTTTGGAAGTTTCAGCATCTGTGCGTACGCACAATGATGCGTGCGTACGCACAATTGTGAGCTCATGACAACGCATACGCGTGAGGGTGAATTTCATCAGGACACGCGTACGCGTGACCCTGGTCACGTGAGCCCATTAATTACAATTCGTTGGGGCAAATTCTGGGCCTCCAAAACCCAGTCCAACTCATTTCTGAAACTATTTCAAGCCAAAGTGAAGAAGGATGAAGGGGAGAGCACTTAGGTTTAGGTTTTTTACATGTTTTAGCTTAGTTTTCTAGAAAGAGAAGCTCCCCCTTCTCTCTAGAATTTAGGGCTTCTAGCTTAATTTCTCTTTAATTTCAGTCTTTAATTCTTGTTTTAGTATAGTTTCATTTATGTTATTATGATCTCTTGCCTTGATCTTCCTAATTTCTTTTGTTACTTCTCAATTTTGCTACTTTTAGTTTGTGAACACTTGTTAATTTTGGTTTTATTAATGCAATTTTGATGTTTGATATTTCTTTGATGCTTGTTTGAGTTTTGATTATTATTTTCATGCAATTGGTAGTATAGATTTATTTTTATTGCAATTTATGATGTTTTTCACTTTTATGCATGCTAGGTATTTGATAAAATGTCTCTTCTAGCTTTTGTATAGTTTTCCACACTATTGGCTTGGAATTGGGTAATTAGGTGAATTTGAGTCATAGATGTCCATTCCATATTGTGTTAGGATTGTTAGTTGGTTTGGTTTCCCCTAACGCTAGTCTTTCACTAAGTTAATTAGTGAGTTGATTAGGACTTGTGGATTGAGATCAATTATACCCTTTTGACTAATTCTCGATGTTAGGATTGACTAATTGGGATTAATTCTATGCAATTACCTTGTTTGTGGTCTATGATTATGATAGGAATCCTCAATTCCCCAATCCTTGCCAAGAGTTCTTTTTGCCATTTAATTTCTATTTTTGTTACTTTAATTGCTTTTTATTTAATTCTTGCATTTTAATTTTCTTGTCACTTGCAATCACAACCCCCAATTCCTCATAGGCAATAATTGAGCACTTAATTGTAATTCCTAGGGAGAACGACCTGGGATTTAAAACTCCCAGTTTATATTTGTTTTGAATTGTGACAAATTCTTTATTTTAAACTTTGATGAGTGGATCCATTGCCGGTTTGGACTATACTTGCAATGGAAGTTATTTTGTGAAATTCCAAACCGGCATAAATCTTCTTCATCAGCCAGCCTTTCCAAGAGGTCTTTAGCAATTACGCATTCGTTGGTGGCATAACCGAACTTTTCGTGGAAAGCGCAATGCTTCGTCTTCTCAACATATTTTTGGTCCTGGTAGGAATCTGCTCTGTTCGGTGTTTTGATCATTTTTGCATTGAGTATTTCCTTAATGATGTCCTCTCTTTTAGTATTGAATTATGTGTACGCATCGTATTTGGGCGTAGGGGTGGCAACACTACCCGAACCCGCGGGTACCCACCCCGCCCCTACCCGCTCGGGGCGGGTAATTACCCGCCCCCGTACCGGGGCGGATTTTAACGGGGCGGGTTCTTGGACGGGGCGGGGCGGGGTCGGGTTTAGGTTAAACCCGCCCCTACCCGCCCCGATATATATAATATATATATAAATATATATATTTTTAATATATAATATATGTTACATATATAAAATAATTAGTAAAATGATTAATAATATTATATCATATATAAATTTTTACTTTAATTTATGTTATGTATGTAAATGGTGGTTATATAATTTTTAAAATTTTATTTTACTTGTTGAATTTAATGATTATAGGGGCGGGTAGGGGCGGGGCGGGTATCCGCAGGGGCGGGTTAGGGTTTTACATTTTACTACCCGCGGGTAGGGCGGGGCGGGTTTCATGCAGGTTTTTTGTAGGGCGGGCCGGGGTCGGGTAGAGCAAAAACCCGCCCCTACCCGCCCCATTGCCACCCCTATTTGGGCGTCAATTTAAAGGGCTTCTTGTGGTCTTTGTTATTTTGGGTCTTGGGTTGATTTTCTTCATCTCAGGGAGGTTGTTGTCTGTCAATTCGTCGAGCTTCTTAGAGTTCCTCGATTTCCATTTGACCATCTGCCTTTTCCCGAAATTCTGCCAATGTTTTCATTTTGGTAACAGCTATTGTTTCTTGAAACTTCCCAGGGTGGAGACCACTTTTGAGAGTGTGTAAGTGGACTTCTGGGCTTAAATTTAGGATTTCCATGGTTGCCTTGGAAAACCACGTCATATAATCTTTT
Source organism: Arachis ipaensis (assembly GCF_059453495.1). Lineage (NCBI taxonomy): Eukaryota > Viridiplantae > Streptophyta > Magnoliopsida > Fabales > Fabaceae > Arachis > Arachis ipaensis. The sequence continues at coordinate 28,540,589 of NC_142438.1, read as the reverse complement.
AGACTCTCATGTTGCCCTTGTTTGATGGTACTTTGGTAGTCTGATCCATGTACATATATCCTTGAAGCGCCAAAATAGTCGATGAAAGATCGGCCCAGCTCTTCAAAAGAGGAGATTAAACCTGCAGGCAACTTAGAAAACCAAAGTAATGCATCACCATCTAGAAAAGTAGGAAAATCTCGGCAAAGTATAGGTTCAGAGGCACCATTAAAGAACATCATGGATTGGAATTTCTTAATGTGGACGTGGGGATCTCTGAATCCCTCATATGCCTTGAGGGCGGTGGGCAACACAAAGTTCTTCGGCATTTTAAATTTGACAATGTCCTCTGAAAAAGGGATTGTCAATTGTTAGTCTTTCTTTTGGTGGGGTAACCTCGTCGAATCTTGATCCTTGCGGTCGTGTTCCGTTTGAGGTTGCACTCTTTGGATCCTCCACATTCGACTTACCGTTGCGATTTGATTCCAACAGATCGGCCATCCTCTTAACTTCGGCCAAAAGGATGTTGTTCAGGGCTACCAACTCGTCATGGGTGGGCGGAGGAGTCGGCGGTGCAACATCATCGGCCATGATCCTGCAAAAACTAGCAAAACAGAATGTGCATGGGGATTAATTTAAATAAAACGAGCCCCACAGTAGACGTCAAATATTCCATCAAGGATACTCTTTCGAGTTATAACTTGACCACGTGTCTCTGCAAGTCTTTGTGGTCGCTGGGAAGGTTATCCTCTGAACTTGGGCTTGAGCATGGAACCTGCAAGAAACACTCGAACGCTCAAATCAATAATCTTATCAATGATAAGGAAACTAGTGTATCTTATTTTTTTTGGTATTATATCTGTCCCTGTGAGATTGGTTCCACGCTGTTATATAGATGAGCCAGATCAGTCCCTGCAACGGCTTGTAGAGTAAGTGGTCAACTTTCTCGAAAAGTTCATTATGCTTTTGAATATCTGTTTCAGTTGTGCGAGAATCTCGACTTTTGTGGGTTGCCAAGGATTCCTCATTAGTCTGGTATATGCTCGTACATTTATTCGAAAACCAAGGTTGTTGGTATAGTCCAATATATACTGCATGCATCAATTATCCAATGTATAACTTGTCAAAGTAAGATGAAACTGGCGACTTCCTTTTTGATGGGTGAAGAATATCTCGGTAGTGCAAAATGTGAGTACCTACAAAAAGCACTATGAGATTTAAGTCAGGTTAGATCCAAATGATGTTGGTAATATGTTAATAGTTTTAACTAAGATTCTAAAAGTTGAATCAGTCATCAAACTTCTCTAACTAGCTAATGATTCGTATTAGAGGTTCAACTAATTTAATTATAACTCAATTAGAATTATAATAAAATAATCTATAAAATTATAAATAATTAGACAAAAATATAAATATATGCTAATATAAATATTAAAAGTACATAAATTAAAAGTACAAAACCAACTAAAATTTTATAATCTCATATAAGTATAACACAAGAGTTAAATAGAAAAAAATTTTCAAATCTCAAGGTTTATATATGTATAACAAAACAAACAAATTTTAGTTCAATTATATCTTAATTTGTGTTTCTTTTATTTGAAAAATAAGTGTATTTTATATCTTTTAATTTTAATATATATTTAATTTAAATTGAATGTAATTTTTGTATTATTAAATGTATTATATTTTAACATTAAAGATAAGCATAATTATTATATATAAAAAAGCTTTCTTTTTTTTTGTCATGTACTTGAGTAGCCCATTAGAAATACCCACACAAGAAGTCTCTTTTGTTGTAGACTTGAATAGCTGTAGAAAAAATTTTAAAAATTGGCCAGTTTTTAGTTCGGTCCAACTGACAAATTTCTGACCGATTTAACAGTTCACAAATGATTCTTAAACAAATGATTTTGGTTTATCAACTAAACTATAAGTTAAATAGTTTTCGGTTCAACCAACCAGTTCAGCTCAATCTTTAAAATATTGGTTTCAACATACTTTTTTCTCTTCACAAAAAGCTTCTGTTATATCTGACTTATTCTTTTTAGTCTATTGTTCGTAAGAATCGGTTATAGGATAAATAATAAATAACTATAACAAGGCAATTCATTTAACATAGTTGAACGTATAACATGCAATTTGTTGTAATAATATCTGAGATATAGGTTGGTTATGGCCGAGTTATAACAAATATATCACAGCTCTGATCTCAAACATAAACTGATGTGTTGACAAGTAAATCAATTATGAGCTTTCAAAATATTTAAAAAAAGAGACATAACCCGGACATACTCAACCCCAAGGTTTTGTGGACATAAATTGAGTAACTTGCATAGAATATATATGAATCATTTAAGTTTGGACATAGTGAGAAGTAAGGGTTGTCATAAACGATGTGAGAGAAGACATGTATATAAATAAAAAATTAAGAGAAGCAATCATAAGCATTAATTTAAAAGGAGGTTCTATGGTGCTGACGAGCAAAATCACCATGTGATGCAGTTTGAATGTGGCGTGCTTTTCAAGTGAGGCGTTGCGAAAGAGACTGTGCATATTACTGGACCGTTATAGATGTTTTTTTTTTTGTCGTTTTTCCGTTTCTAGTATGTGTAATTAATAGTGTCAATGAGGTGTTATATTAGTGGTATGGTTGGGTAGGATATGATTAGGCATGGATTATGGGCCGGACTAGATGATTTTTAGGGTGATCCTTCTTTGGAAACCAAGTAGCTTTGCCTAGTCTCCTCCAAAAAGAAAAACGAGTTTACTGTTAAAGTGGGTGAGGTTTTCATTTGGAGAGGACGTTGTGTGCTCTTCGAAGGCACACGAGTAATACAATAGTAAAAGATTTCCATTTTCCCATTACACTCTAATTTAACAACAACAATAACAACAACAACAACAATAATAATAATCACTCCTTTAACTTTTTTCTTTCCCTTTCACTACAATAATTTTTATCTATGTCAATATATATTCTAAGAAATGCTTAAAAAATATTGTCTAAAATAATAAAAAAAACTCTTAATATTTGTTTTAAAGAAATAAGACTATTACAACATTTTTCTAATCAACATGTTATAAGTGTTTCTTTTTAGTTAATTAGAAAACATATAAAAAATGTTATTTTAATAGATTAAATAAATAACATTCACTATATTCATATATTATATTTTATAAAAGTTACTTTTAAATTTTTAATAAACATCAACTTATAAATGTTGTCTAAAATAAATTAGTATCTTTTTTTTTTAAATTATAATCTTCCCTCCAAATATTTTAACAAAAATTATTCTTTCCCTCCTTAGCTTAAAAATAGAAAAACAAAAGCCAATTTAATTCATCATCTTCATCTTTCGGTGAAACAACCCCAACTTTAATTTTTGAAATCCCAAACATAAAATCATCATCTTCATCTTCCTCTCTTCGATGATGACAATGGAGACATTTACACGCGTTCTTCTTTGCTCATTCATCATTGTTCTTCAGTTTTGAGCTTGGGTCCTCTTTGCTCACGTTCAAGCTTCGATCCTCTCTGCTTGCCGTTCGAGCTTCGATCCTCTTTGCTTGCGTTTTGAGCTTCGATCCTCTTTGCTCTATTTTGTTCATTACCGTCAGTTACTATTTCGCAGGTACCTATGATTTTGCCTATTTCTTTTTCATTTTTGTGCTTTGAATCCTAATTTTGATAATTTTGTTGTTATTATAGCGTTTTGGTTATAATGCTGCCGTTTCGAGCTTTTCTAGGGTATGCTCGCCGTTCATCTCTGATCTTACATATCCTTTTTAATTTTTTTATTTTATTTATTAGTTTGAAGTTGGTGAATATGCATAAATAGAGACTTAACTTTTTCGTCTTGTCTCTAATTTAATATCTATGTATTTTTTTATCTTGAGATCTGGATTTTGGGAGTCTATAGATGAATTGAGGGATATTATTGGTTTTTCAAGTTAAGGTTATTATACTTGTTTTTACCTCAACTGTGTTCACTGCATCATTTCCTGGTCATTACCAAGGGATTAATACATATAATATACTTATATTCTTCTTAGACTTCTTTGGTTTCCCTTTTATACATAATAATCCACATAAGTGCCTTTTGATGCACTAGTATTAGGCATTCCTAAAATTGAAGTGTTATGATCGCAAAATTTAATCTAATTAACCACCTGTTTAGTATTTTGTAATCTATATATTATTTGATTAGCTGAGTAGTTGTAGACTCAAGCTTTGTTCTATTTTCTTTTTGAGCTAAATTGTGCCTCCCATTTAAATATGGCCTCTTGGTGGCAATCCATCCATTCAATTATTGAATCCCCAGTCAAAGAAATTTTTAAAATTTTGCAGTATTATGAGCATGTATCCCTACTTATTTCATCAAAATTAGGTGTGATATCATGTCCCGTATGTTGATGATATGACACTGTGAAAGTTGATTTACAGTTGATGCATGCTTTTTATCCTCGTCTACTTCTACAACAATGCCTTAGTTGATTGCATTTATGTTGATCACTTTGTTGTTACCAATTGCTGGTAAAATCTAAACTTATAATTTTACTTTATGGCTTATTGTATTGTCAAGACGTTGGGCTTCTCTTTGTGGGAATGACGATTACTATTTGAGAAATTGGGATATCAAAGCACATAGTAGCATAGCAAGGTCGTATAATAACACTAACAAGCTGTGCAAGCTCTAGTGTGTTCTCATTTTATAGTGTGTTCTCATTTTAGTGTGTCAAATAATAATAGACATATTGATTATGCTAATTCAAAAGTTCAGCTTTAGTGCAGGTTAAGATTTCGAGGCACGAAAATTTTTAGGCAGAATAAAGGAAACTATTTTTTATTTTATTTTAAATATTAAGCTTCCTAAGAATTTATGTTGATTATTCCTTCTTGTCTTTTGGCTGAAAAATCAAGCTGCTCCAAAAGAATTTATGTTGATTATTCCTCCTTGGTTGTCCTCTAAAAATAAACTACTCTCATTAGCTACTGCTGCTTTCTTCCAATATAGTTAGTTACTATTAATTGTTAATATTGGTGTTTGTTTTCTTTTTTCTCTTGAAGGAGATTGATAAAAAATATTTGCGAATCTTTGGCGAACACTAAGTGCAAATTGTGCGTATATAGCAAATTGTTGCGTCATAACCTCGTAAGATATTTCTATCTTATACTTATTTGCTTTTATATGTGTATATTCTTGCACTTTTTTATGTATAATGTTCTTTTTATGTAATGTTTGTCTACTATTGAATTATTAATAGAATTCATTCATCTATTAATATTCTTTTAAGGTGTTGTTAGCAGGTATATAAATTACATCATTTTTGCTACCTAGATTCTTAGTTTAACAGTAATATCCTATGAACAATTATGTTTTCCCAAGACTCATCCAAGAACTGGATGAGTTTACCAAGACATAGCCAAGAGTTTAGGGACAACGTCAATAGATTCTTGGACTATGCTTACTTCTTTGAAAATCCTCGAGGAGAGAAAATTATATGTTCTTGTGCAAAATGTTGCAACTATTTTTGACCTTGTCAAAGACAGTCTGTTTATAGCAATTTGCTTTGGATTCATCAAGGGCTATACACGATGGGTTAATCATAGGAAAAATATAATTGGTATGGATGTCGATACTGGTGATACCGATGAGATTTATTCATGCGATGACATTAAAGGCATGCTAGACGAAAGGTTTAGGAATATGGCAGATGTTGAGGGAGAAAAAGAAGCTATGAACGAAGATGCAAAGAAGTTCTATAATTTGGTTGACGAGGCTAGCAAGGAACTATATCCTGTTTGCAATGGATTCTCTACGTTATCTTTCACTATCCAACTATACTTGTTGAAGTGTCTACACAAATGGAGCAATGCCTCATTCACTTCCCTCTTGGAGTTATTCAAAGAGGTTATTCCTAACTTGAATCTCCTTTCTTCTTTTAACAAAGCCAAGGCTAGTAAGAGATTTAGGTTTTGATTACAAAAAGATTTATGCATGTCCAAATGACTGCATGCTATATTGAAAAGAGCACAAGAATGAAACATGTTGCCATGAATGTGGAACTTCTCATTGGATTGAGAATGTGGTAGTTAAAGGTGACATATCTTCAAAGAAAGCTCACAACATTCTTGCAAAGATATTGCGATACTTTCCCTAAATTTCCAGGCTTCAAAGGCTATTCATGTGCTCAAAGATTGCTAAGAATATGAGTTGGTATCAGGAGAAAGCGTAAAAAGGATGGAAAGCTAAAGCATCTTGCCGATGGTCAATCATGGAAGGATTTTGATAACCGACATTCAGAATTTGCCAAGGAACTTCGTAACTTGAGACTTGGTTTGGCGAGCAATGGATTCAATTTGTTTCGAACCATGAGTATATCTCATAGCACATGGTCAGTTATTTTAGTGACTTATAACTTGCCACCATGGATGTGCATGAAACAAGAATACTTCATGCTTTCTTTGTTGATACTGGGACCAAAATCGCCATAAAATGATATCGACATGTACCTGCAACCATTGATCACATAACTTTCTCTATTAAACTCTAATTTCCCTCATATTTATACCATTTTAAAGCTCTCACAACTATCTTCAATTTGAAATAAATTTCACTCAATTCCAAACTCCGAGAGCCAAGTTATGGCCCACCGAAGTTGGTTAAAAACAAGATTTTACCAAATTTGTCAATCCTCAAAAGACCAAATCTCTCAAACCAAACCAATTTAATCATAGCCCAAACAATACCAAAACAATCCAAAAATTCATACCAAACATTCCTAAACCATTTCTCAATCATTCAACCATCTAAACCATTCAATTCTCACCTCATTAACTCATTCAAAATTCTCAATTCAACGTAATTCATATCAATACTCATTATCAACATAATCATCAACAAACACCATCAACCATTAACTATATCCATTCATTTCATAGCATTATAACCATTATCATTCCACAACAATCATATCACCCCTCCATTCACAATTTCACATACCACACATACATTTAATCAACAATTCAATCATTCATACGAATTCAACCTATCTTAAGGCAACTAACCTAAGTCTCACGCAACATAACATATTAACTAAAGGAAACCGAAACCATACCTTGGCAGATTCTCACACAAGCACAAAATCACCAAATTGATCCTCAAACAAGTTCAACGATACTTAGCCACCAAAATCAACTCCAAGCAATCCAAACTACCAATATCAACTCCAATCAACATGTATTTACTTTAATATCATTCAATACACCCAAATTAACACTAATGTTCACAAACTCAATAAACCACAAGGGTTTTGAATTGGCTTACTTCATTCAATGGTATTTGATGAAAAATCCAATAATTTTTTAATGTTAGTTGACACCTAAACAACCAAAATCACAAAATTCACTCAACCACCATAGCCAAAAACTCAAAATCTGTTAGAGCAGAGAACTAGGTAAAAAATTGAAATTTTCTTACCACTTTGTTTGGATAGAAATGAAGAGCTCGTCGAGAGCTTCGTGTGACCGTAAACAGCACGCAAATTGGAGCTCTGTAGCTCAAGATATGAGCCAAGGAAGAAGAAGACGAATAGTGCTAAGTGGGGTTTTCTTCTTCTCTTCTCAAACCTATTGCCTCTCTCTCTCTCACTTGTGTGCTGAAATGAGGGTGAATGTTCATTAATTGGAGCTTTTATATGTTGGGCTTGGGTCCAACTTGGACCCGGTCCAATTGGTTTGTATTTTTGGCTCGTTTGACCTAATTTTGGGCCAAAACCTTTAAAATAAGTGACCGATTTTCAATTTAAATATTTTTCTAAGTTTTTTTGCAGTTTTAATTTCTCACTCGCAGTACCGGACAGACTTAAATCGGTACTATCGATATGCATTTTTACGCAAATTTTCCCCAGAAAAATACACTTTTTCACTCGAAAAAATTTACCGAATCCAAATCTCTCCTTCAAATTTTTAAATTAATATTTCTAAATTTTCGAACCTATTCCAAAAAATTAAACTATTATTTTATTTTAATTAATCGGTTAATTAAATTTCTGGTTCTTACAATCCTTAAATCACTGCTACACACTTGGCAACTAAAGAGAGTGCAAGGTCAGCAGAATGTACAACCACAACTTAAAGAATTTTTTTCTCTAACATTCTGCTACAATGTTCTGATTTTTCATAATTCAAAATTCAATTTTTGGATGCATTACCTCCATATAAAGTGGCACTTAACCAGATTTTGAAATCAAGGAAAATAGAGCATTTACAACACATATTCTTATTGAAGTTTCATTCTTTCTTTCATGGAGTTTACATAGAATATTTCTTTTTTATCTTTTCTATCTATCACTTTTTTGTAACTAAAAAAGGCTGAGTTTCATCATATGAGAAATCAAAGTAAATGCTATGAGAGAAAAAAGGCAAAAGAGGTCAGTTTGAGAAAAGCCATAATATTCATTTTATTATAATTGGTGTTTTGATTTCTTGAATTAGGATTTGTTCTCTTTTTTAAACTGGGTTAGCACTTGGAGATTGACTATGCTTGTGGAGAAGCGTAATGGTTTGTTGAACCATGTTAGGTCATCCTTACTAAGTTGGGATAATACTCAGTGTAAAGCTAGGCTAAGTGAGCTTTGTGTTGAGAAGTTTGGTGAAAAGTTTAGGTGATTCCTAAATGGATTAGGTTGTAATCCTATGGAATTGGTGTTTGTTATTCCCCTGAAATTATAGTGAAATTCTATTACTATTATTATGGAGACGGAATGTAAATCACATTGCACTAAATGGTTGAACCAAGATACATAGTATTGCAAGATTTGCTTCTTTTCTCTTCTCTGCATACTGTCGCTATAAAACAAAACAAAAGTCTCATGAATTTTTTGTTTTTAAGTCACCACAACAAATTCATTATAAGTTGTTTTAGTGCATCACCTAAAATTTGGTCCTAAATTCAACCTCTTTCTCTAGGCCAATCAAAACCTTCATACACCTATGGATGTTTTTTCGCTTTCATACAATAGAAGTGCCCGTTAATTTATACATCTAGACAAGAAAATAAAATATAAATAAGTGTTGATTTTGGTCCCTAAGGTTTAGGTCAAAAATTTTATTCGTGCCTAACTTTTTTTTGCATTCAAATTTGTCCTTAAGGTTCAACTTAGTTTTAAAATCATCCTTCGAACAACTATATCCTCAATATCATTATCTCTATCAGAGAGAAGAAAAAACTCAGAGAGAGAGAGAGAGAGAGAGAGAGAGAGAGAGAGAGAGGAAAAGGAAGCCTCGCTGTCGCCCTCGCCGCACCCTGCCCTTGTTGTCGCCCTCGCCTGACCATGCCTCGCCTGGCCCAGTTTCTTGTCTCGCCGCTGGCGCCACCTCTAGAAGGATCTCCAAGCCTTTGATTTTGATTTTGATACCCAACGCATTAGGAACAATGAGAGATTCATGTCTTTTGTTGACACAGTTCTATCTCAGCACATGTTTTTTGACATCCAAAAGCTCTGCCTCTCATGTGCGGCACACTTAGATGACGGCAATGCCATCAGAAGGTGGATGCGTGCTGCTCTCAGACCCTAACTTCAAGAAATGGATCTTCTTTTGTTTGGTTATGTTAATAGCAACTGTGTTTATGAAATATTCACATGTGCTTCGCTGGTGTCTCTCGCCCTTGGTGGTGGTTGTGTTCCTTCCCTCCCTGCCCTTCGCCGTCCAGACTCTTGTAGAGCATGGGTGAGCTAACAGAGAAATCCTAATTCCCTAATTTCCTTCCCTCCCTTTCCCTTCATTTTCACATTCTTGGTTCTTTGGTTTTGGTGAGAAATTGGAGGAAGAACAAGATATTTGTTGTTCTTGTTAATGTCTAATTTTTTTTTATTAATGTTTGTTTTGACAATGATGATAATAATTTTCTTGTTTCATGTTAATGATGGTTGTTTTGGTGATGAATTGGATTCATAAAAAAGTGGTGATGGAGTGGTAGTGGGTGGGGTAGTGGTGGTGGTGAGAAGAGAGAATCAATAATGATGGTGGTGAGAAAAGAGAGGAGATATTTTTATCATTTAAAATTTTAATCTATCAAAAAGAACGATTTTAAAACTACGTTGAATTTTAGGGCAATTTTATATGGAAAAAAAGGTTAAAGACAAAAAAAATTTCCGACCTAAACTATAAAGTCCAAAATTATATTTAACTCTATAAATAAAAAATAAAGATTCTTTAGACTCAAAACTTATTTGTTTGATCCAAATTCTACACCAAATATTTTGGAATTATTTTGTATCACTTTCTCACTCTAGTAATATACGTAATATTGTTCTTCCTTATCTTTGTTTATAAATATCTATTAATTAATGACAAGAGAAAGACAACAATGAACGTAAAACATTGAAAATTCTTTAAAAACAACTCTTGTCGTTAGTTCACCCAATCTATAGTTCTACGCAAGTAAATATTATGTTTTCCAAATATGCTACTCCTTCATTTTTTTAATTAATCATCTAATTTTAAATGATTCACATAGATTAAAAGAATGATTGTAATAATCAAAGCTATAGAAATTTAAAAACAATAATTTACAAAGTTGTCATTAATATTAACAGTACGTCTTATTTAATTTAATTAATTATAATAAGTAACATATAAAAAATAAAATGAATACTATTGCATATATATTTAATAAATAATAAAAAATAAAATTGTGGTCAATGAGTTATAGCTCAAATGGTATAATTTTTCGAGTTTGAGTCTCCCTATCTTCGATAAAAAAAAAATAAAAATAAAATTTTGAACATGAATATTTATTTTTTTAAAGAATGTTAGATTTATATGCGTGTTAGTGTTATAAGATGTAGAGTAATAGAATAAAACAAGGTAGAAGATAGAAAACTACTAGACTATATATATATATATACACACTTACAAAATAACCAATCAGTTTGTGCAAAGAGAAACTATAACTAACCTATAACTACTTGACTTAACTGAGGCTAACCTTTATCAATAATAGTTGGGGAATGCTAGGTAAACAATGATCATTTTGAACAACATGAACAATCATCAATCACATCAAAATATACTACACCCTAATTTAATGCTATTAATTAAATTTAAGGTTAATTTACTCTTTTAACCCTATTAATTCACATTGTTCAAAAATGTTGTTGGTTACCTATACTTTTCCATAATAGTTATACCCTTTTTTTTTTTTACCAAAGATAGAAGACTCGAACCCGCAACTTCTTAATTGAATATGGGGAGACTATGCCATTTGAGCTATTACTCATTTGGCCATAATAGTTATACCCTTAACAATAACAAGTTGTGATAAACTAATCAACTAGAAATATACTTGGTTTTTGAAAGCTTTAGGGAAGGGGAGGAGGTGGAGTGTGTGATTTACATAAATTTTTTATATTCTAACTAAGACAGACTTGGGGAAAAAACAATTTTATCTGGCATCTAACAATGTCACAGTTACTTCATTAGTTGAAGAATTAGTCATATTTTTAGATGAACTTTGTTCTTCAATTATTGGCGTCCTTTCTATAAGGAAACCAGGTTCTTTTGGTTGAGGCAAAGTGTTCTCATTGGTAAGCATCAAAATCACCGATGCCATGTTTGGCCTATCCTCAGGATGCAATTGCACACATAAAAGACCAATGTGTATGCAACGTAGAACCTCTGAAATTGTAAAAGTGTCTTCCAAACAAGCATCTACTAGTTTCATTGGGTTTTCTTCTTTCCATAATCTCCATGCCTGTAATAGTAACATTGGAGGAAAATATTTATGATCCTAAAATTTCACATATATGTAAAACAAATGTTATGATCACTTACATGTCCTAGAAGATTGAATCCTTGATTAGGATAAAAAATTCCTGTATTTTTCCGTCCACTTACTATCTCTAATAATATTATTCCAAAGCTAAAAACATCAGATTTGGTAGAAAATATCCCTTCTATTGCATATTCTGGTGCCATATAGCCACTTGATAAAATTGAACAAATTGAGTTATTTTTGTGATTAAAATGTATGTAAAAATTGAAAAAGTAAATCAATTTTCCAGCTAATAAATACTTACTATGTTCCTGCAACTATTTTTGTATTTGCTTCCATTTGATTTTCAGTAAACATTCGTGCCACTCCAAAATCTGAAATTTTTGGATTCAACTCATTGTCTAATAAAATATTACTTGTTTTAAGATCTCTATGTATAATTCTCAATCTTGAATCTTGGTGAAGATAAAGAAGTCCACGAGCAATTCCAAATATGATGTTAAATCGTTTCATCCAATCAAGAAGTTCTCGAGAAGAATCTGTAAAGGCGGTCAATAATATTAGTTTAATTAAAAAAAAAATTGTTCTTAGAAAAAACTGTGTTTGCAGAACATACCAAAAAGAAAGGAATCTAAACTTTTATTGGGCATATACTCATAGATTAATATTCTTTCTTCTCCTTGGATGCAACAACCAAGAACCTTAACAAGATTGCGGTGTTGAAGTTTGGCACATAATATAACTTCATTCTTAAATTCTCTTACTCCTTGTCCAGACTTATGCGCCAATCTTTTGACAGCAACCTCTTGCCCATCAATTAATGTACCCTGTATTTAATTAGTGTACAATTGAAACAATGATTAAAAATGGGTAGTGTTATTATCTTGGCATATAGTATTTAGAGAAATAATGTTAAATACTTAGTTACTTGCCATGTACACGTGCCCAAAACCACCTTGGCCAAGCCTCTTGTCACTTGAGAAGTTATTAGTGGCATGAACTATTGTGGTAAAATCGAATAATGGAAGCTCAAGTTTTTCTTCATGGGCTTCATCATCTCCTTTTTCTTGTGGTATATTTCCTGTTTTTTTACGAGTAAAATCAACATAACATACTAATGACAACAAAGTAATTATTTTGTGAAAATAATTCTTAAATTGATGTTTTTTGTGTCAAATATGGGCAGTAAGATAGTTATCTATTTAATTTTTCTGAAAACTAAATTTATAGGCCCAAAAATATAAGAATAATAACGATTAAGATTTTAGTGTCTATACTCCCTTTTAATTTTTTTTATTCGGATGCAATCAAATTTTATTTTCAAATATCATCTAGAGAGAATCATGTAACTGGAACTTTCATATGAGCGTTTCAATGTTTCAAATTAGAAAAATAATATCATATATTTTTCTAAAAAAAATCAAAATATGTATTAATTAAATTTGAGGTTTGAAATAAATAATTTTTCTGACATAATGTTCAATGGAGAGCAGTTGAGTAAATTTACCTCTAAGCTTTTTTTTCCTCCAATAGAAAGTTAAAACAATCATAAGAACCGAGAAAAAGCTAACTGAAATTGCCACAGCAAGCTTTCTCCTTTGCTCATCCTTTGAACTTTCTTCACTTGGAATAGTTTTGTTTGAGGAATCTACCCAAAGAAAGTGTATACATAATTAATAAACAAAGAAGATTGTATATGTACTTGATAGCTTTAATAAACACAAACGTTATCTTTGCATTTGTTTTGTATTTGAATTAACACTAATTAATATCTTTTATAACATTGATCTTTCATAAATGACCAACTCGTTCATATGAGATACGTACTAAATGGTATAAGATACTATTCTATATTTTTTGATAAAATAATAGAAAATATTTATATACTGATTTCAATAAATACAAATCTTCTTATACTTTGTATTATTCAATTTACTCTTATATGAGATAAATTAATCTAGCTAATTAATTTGTATTTAGATCTTATTTTATTCAGATATTTTGTCAAGTACACTTTAAGTTTTTTTTTTTTTTTTTGATAATTAGACACTCACAAAAATCCAAATAGAATATGTGTTAAATTAGTATATGAAGCAAAAGTATCGTCAATACTATTACAAATATGAAAATGAACAAATTCTAGCCATCTATAACCAAACTATAAAACCAATAAAAGAAATACAAAATATAAAAAAAAATATTTAGTATTTAATACTCAATACTCCCACAATTGTACTACACATATCAGAATAGAGATTTTTTTAACCATTGTGTTATTTCTTTCCATCATCACCCTTTGTCTTCTAACCTATCTTTCACCCACCTTATAGTATAGTAGTAATTAACGTCTTGCATTATTACTTCCAACATTACCTCTATATTCGTAAAAAATGTATTGTTCCTTATCCTCCAAATGCACCATATCACAATAAAAAAATTGATCCTCTGCCTATCTTTGTTACATTTAGGGACAATTTTGGCCAAAACCTCATTCCTCCCCTTTCAACTGTAGATTGTAATCTACACAAATTACAAATTTAAACTTCACTTCTTTAGTTACACATTTAACTGCCAGCCATCTTCTGCCTCTGATTATTTGTGGATTTTCAATAAATTCATAATTCCAAACACATAAAAGAATCCTTGAAGTGGGTGGGAAACATCGGGAGGGAGTGAGAAACACCGGAAGGGGTAAAACTAGACATTTTAGTAGAGATTAGAGGCATTTTTGCGTTCGTTCGGTATACAACGAAGGGCGGAGTAATGAAGGCTATTACGGAAATGAATGGAATGAGGTTACGAGGTAAGGTTGTTTCGGTAGGAGAAGCTAAGTATCAGCGTATGAATGAAGTGAAGAATATGAAGAGATATCATGGGGCGGATGACGTCCAAAATACTGTTAAGCTTCATCCTCATCGTAAGGAGAACCATAGGTCTTCAAGGAAAATGGTGAAAGAACTGAGGAAAGGGGAGAAAAAAGAAGATCCACATGGCAATGGGTGGACGAAGAAGATAGAAATGCCTGTGGCAAAAGAAAACCTGAACTGGTTACAGAGGAGTCTAATAGGAGGGATGATAAAGGCTATTGACTATAATTCTTTGAAGACCATGATTGAAAAGAATTTGCCTCAAGTTGTGTAAGTACAAGAATTAGGAGCGTACAAAGCACTCCTGACTTTTGATACTGTAATCAGTGCAGAAGAAGCCTTCACGTTCAAAATGAATAATTTTCTGCAATTTTTTCATCGTATGGAGATGGGATGAGGAAGAGCGCAGTGAAACTCGAAGGGTATGGCTTGAGTGTTTTGGTGTTCCTTTGCATACGTGGTCAGCAGAGACGTTCACGATGATAGGGAGCCAATGGGGAGAAGTTATTCGATGTGACAAAGCCACAGAATCAGGCCTCTCTTTCAATGTGGGACAGGTACAAATTGATTGGTAATTCCTGAGGAGATTTTGAATGAATGGAGTTATTGCAATTCAATTCAATTTCAAATACAAAGGGTAATGGATGATGCTATAGAAGGAAATGCTGATTTTATGGGATATAAAGATTTGGTTAATGATGATGAATCAGAAAGAACGGTGAGCTGGGGGTATGATAAAGATGGATTGAAGAAAGGTTTCACTTGGAGGGAAAAATCTAACCAAAACAGACTTCATTGTTGGCCCAATAAGGATATGTGTACTAATTGTGTTAAAAATAGCATGATCGGCCTTATCCAAATTAACAAAAGCCCATGTCATGCTGATGGGGCAGGAGGAGGAGGCGGGTTGGTGGAAGGGAGACCAGGTCGGGCTAGGGCTGATGGGGCAGGAGGAGGAGGCGGGCTGGTGGAAGGGAGACTGGGTCGGGTTAGTGCTACTCCGTTTTTCTACAGCGCTCCAAGACTTGGGTTGTGCGCCGTTACTCCAAACCAGATTGAGCGTGCGAACCAAGACTACGATGGTGCGGCTATCTCTCGCAGCAACGGAGAGCACCAATTCGGAGAGCTACAGCGCTGCAGCAATGGAGGTGATGGCACTGTAGGGTTTGCGACGAGGACCGTGGAAGGCGAGACTCAGCCACTGGGGTGCCTCTCAATGGATCGCGTGACCGTTCCTGACAACCTCTCATCGCCGGCGACAGTGGGGCAGCGTTCTTTCAGGGATGATGGATTTGACAGAGATGCGGAGGTGAGTGAAATAGTGCCTGGACAAAATTCTGTGGACTACGGAGTCGAAATAGAACAAGATGGAGAAAGCGAGATAGAAGATTGTGTGACGTTTAATGGTGTGGGCCTTGATGATGGCTATGTTGAGGCTAGAGCTGGCATGGATTTTGGTGTTGGTAAACTGAGGAACAGTGAAGGAATGGCTTTGGAAAGAGAAGAGAAGTTGCTAGAAAATAAGAAGACATGGGAATTAGATGTCGAATCAGGAGCAGTGCAGTACGACGAAAAAGATGATATCATGACAATTATTCAAGAACAGAATGAAGCATTAGCTAAAAAAAGGAGGATGGCAAAGCAGAAAGAAAAGGTACGGAGATGCATACCAAAGAAACTCAATATGGTGTGTAATAAAGCTTTAAAATGATTTTCAGTTCCTGGAATGTTAGGGGGTTACGCGATGTTGGAAAATTGAGTATGGTGAAAGAACTAAAAAAGAAGCAAAAATTGAATATGTTAGGCTTGGTTGAATCTAAATTACAAGTTATGACTAAGTTTGATGTAATACGTATTTGGGGGAACAATGTTGTGGGGTGGGAGTATATAGGATCAGAAGAAACATCTGGGGGTCTGTTGTTGATATGGGATGACATGCTGTTTAGAATGAATAAGTGTTACAAAGGAGATTGATGGTTATGTGTTGAAGGAGTTCTTTTAAAAATGAGTTCAATTGTGTGTTTTGTTTGGTATATGGTGCTCATACTAGAGTGGAGAAACTTGCAATGTGGGAGGAACTGAGCTTTATAGCTGGTCTATGTCAAGTTCTGATATGTTATATGGGTGACTTTAATGAAGTTATTCATGTTGAAGAAAGGAAAGTTCAGGACAGGTTAACAGTGTCTGCAGAAGATTTTAAGGGTTAGGTTCAAGATATGCAGTTAGTGGACTTACCGTTGAATGATCGACATTTTACTTGGTTTAGATGCCACTCTTGCAATCGTATTGATAGGGTTCTACTGAGTATAGAATGGACTGAGGAGTTTCCAGATATTCATTTAAAAGAAGGCCCAAGAGGTTTGTCAGATCACTGCCCAATTATAGTTAAGGATTCCAAGTTCAGAAGTGGTCGACCCCCCTTTTCGGATCTTAGATTCTTGGTTCACACATGATGGTTTCCTAAAAATTGTCAAGGATGAATGAAGGAATCTTGGTGAGGTACAGTTCATAGATAAGCTGAAAGCTATAACGCTATCATTGGGGAGATGGCATAAGAACAATTTTGGTGACATGGACGAGAAAATTCAGCACTTTGAGGAGGAGATCAAGATAGATGAGATGGCTGACAATGGAGTTTATGATAGTACAGTGGAGGCTAGAAGGAAGGCTCTAGTAAGCTGCTGCAAGCGGTGGTATGTGAGAAAGGAAATACACTGGAAACAGATGTCGCGATCCAAGCATGCGAAGGATATGGATAAAAATACTAGGTACTTCCATAACTTGGCATCGGCAAGAAGAAGGAACAATAATATTGACGCTTGGTAATTAATGGAAGGTTGATAAGAAATCAAGCTCGGATCAAAATTGCTATTAGAGAGTTTTATAAGAATTTGTATCATCAGGAGAGGTCGCCGGTTGTGGGGTTTAGGGACGGACTGGTAAATAGGCTTGATGAAGAAGGTTCTGTAGCTTTGGAGAGAATGCCGACAATGGAAGAGGTTAGAGAGGCGGTTTGGGATTGTGAATCATCAAAGGCTCCATGAAGTGATTGGTATAACATGAATTTTATTAAAAAGTGCTGGGATGAGATTAGTACAGAGTTCACGACAGCTGTTCTGGAGTTCTTTCGGTCATCAAGGTTGCCTTCTAATTCCAATATTACGTGGGTGGCCTTAGCACCTAATTTCACTGGAGCCAAGGAGATTAAGAACCTCAGGCCGATTAGCATGGTAGGCTGCGTATATAAAGTAATCTCTAAAGTGGTGGTCAGAAGATTGAGATCAGTGATGCCAGGTCTAGTAGGGAAGACCCAAAGCGCATTCGTGAAGGGTCAGAAAATACATGATGGGGCACTTATTGCTTGCGAAACAGTCCAATGGTTAAAGATGAGAAAAAAGAAAGTGGCTATCATTAAATTAGACTTTTAGAAGGCTTATGATCAGGTAAAATGGAGCTTTGTGGATGTTGTGCTACAGAAGATGGGCTTTGGTTGGAGGTGGAGAGAATGGGTGAAGGAGTGTGTTGGTACTGCATTTGTGTCGATACTGATAAATGGCTCGCCATCTAAACCTTTTAAGATGGAGAGGGGTTTGAGACAAGGTGATCCACTGCCCACATTTTTGTTTCTTCTTGTTGTTGATGTTCTGCATAGGATGCTAGGGGAGGCAGTCAAGAACAGACGTATTTCACCTTTGCTGGTTGGCAAGGATAATATAGAGTTATCACACCTCCAATTTGCGGATGACATTATATTGTTCTATCCACCGGAGGAGGAGACCATCAAGAACTATGCCAGGCTGCTAAGGTATTTTGAGTTGATGTCGGGGTTAAGTATCAACTTTGACAAATCAAGTCTAATCCCAATCAATTGTGATCAGCAGTGGACTTACAACATGTGCAACTCATTGGGATGTAAGGAGGCTAACCTTCCAATTAGATATCTTGGCATCTCGTTAGGAGCGAACCCAAGGCTGATCAGCACTTGGAAACCTATAATTGATAAAGTGAAGGAGAAACTTAGCTTGTGAAAGGCAAAAATGCTCAATAAAGTGGGTAAGCTAGTCCTTATTAAATCTGTGTTAAATAGCTTGCCGGTGTATTATTTGAGCCTGTATAAGATGCTGAAAACAGTGGCAAAAAAGTTGATTTTGTTGCAGTGAAAATTCCTATGGAGCAAGGAGGATAGTAGAAATGGTTTGCCAATGGTTAAGTGGAAATGATTCAGGCTTCTAAAAAGTTGGGTGGATTGGGAGTGGGTGACGCCGTAGTTAGGAACACAGCTCTCCTGTTCAAGTGGTGGTGGCATTTTTCAAAAGAGGAGTGTCCATTATGAAAGAAAGTTATATGCTCTTGTTATAACTTGAATCCGAATGTGATGTTATCAACTCAGACCTTGCCTAGTAGAGGAGGTCCATGGAAAGATATCTGTCAGCTGCAATTCAAGGATAGTAATGTGAGAGATAAGATGATTACTGGGTTGTTCATGGAGGTGGGTGATGGAAGGAGGAGTTGCTTCTGGGAAGATGTTTGGCTACAAAGTGGTTCACTAAAGATGAGTTTTTCGAGGCTTTTCTCTATTTCAAACCAAAAAGGATCTGTCATACAGGATTGTGGGTTTTGGGACAGGTTAGAGTGGATTTGGAACTTCCAATGGAGGCGAGAGTTATACAATGGGAGTTGGATTTAGTGGATCAATTGTATGAGACTTTACGGCTTGTAAAGTTATCATATGATACGCAAGATAGAGTTGTCTGGAAGTTTGATAAAGAAGGCATTTTTTCAACTAACTCTTTTGTGCAGGTCTTGCATTCAGAAACAACTCCGTACCACTTGTTCCTTGGTTGTGAGTTTACTTGGCAGGTGTGGTGTGAATGGCTATCCGACTTTCGGATGCTCTAGTCTGTTCCGGGCTCACTGAAAAAATACTTTGAGAGTTGGACATGTGTCGTTAACAGGAAAGAGGAGCGTAACAAGTGGCTCATTTGCTTCTTTGCCGTTATTTGGAATGTTTGGTTAGAGAGGAACAGACGGATCTTTAATAACAAGGAAACGGGTGTAGAAAAGGTGTTACAGAAATTCCTAATAACCAGCTATAAAGAGTAGAGTAGTTTAGATCCCTTTGGTTATTGATGGCTATACCGAAGATAACACAAGAAATATTTTTCTATTTGTTTATTATTTTGTGGATGTTAATTTTTAGACTTGGCTCTTTTGTCACTCCAAGTTTTGTGTTGAGTTCACTTGTTCAACAAAAAAAAAAAACCCTTGAATGGTTATTTACTTTAAACCTGCCCGTTTAATATTGCTCACTATCCAAATTCTATTTGCCAAGCTCCTAGTAATACTCTCACTTTTTATTTATATTAAACCAATATAAACAATTCTATTTCTTCTAGAAACCTTTTCAACCATCTTCACCTTCCTGTTTCTCTAACTGCCTAACTTTCCAAAATAAAAATTTCATTTGGAAAAAATTTTAACACCGACTGAGTGATATTCTATTGATCTCATTTCCATGTTATGTTCCTTTGCCTGCTTCCTTGTGCTTTTCTTATTTTCTTTAGTCCTTGATTCTCTCTATTTTATGTTATTGAATTCCATTAGCTCCTTTAAAATTTTGTTCTCCTCACATATCAAGAAGATCATGCCTCCTTCTTCACAAATTTGTTTATTGCTGATTGCTTTGTTCCACTCTTTGCTCCTCATCCCACTATTACATGCAGTACTCCCTTTTGGAGTACTTTCACTGTCTATAATATTAGCTTCTCTTTCAATCTTTCTATTCTAATTGACATCATCTTCCTCTCTATTGTAAAGTGTGCTCTTTCTGCAGAAAATTCAAACCGAAGAGGACATGGACAAAAATCTAATGGGGTTAGCTTACTACTGTAACTTTTTTCTACCATCTAAAGGCTCATTCAATCTCTACCATTATTTTGGGTTGCATCACCTTTTGGTCCATGACACTTTAAAAATATCCATTCTCAATTCTTTTTACCATTATTATAGCACAATTAACTATTATAGTAATTATTATTATTATGACCAAGACCTCTTTCCCCTAATCCAACCTCATTACCTCACTCTCCAAGGCCATAACTCCTCCGGCACCACCAAGTTTATCACTTTTACGACTCCCTCCACGAAATAGCGAGGGTGAAGCAGAAGATGCTCCGCCAAACGGTGTCGTCGCAGCAGAGGGTTTTGCCCCAAACGGCGTCGTGGCAGATGAAGTTCCACCAAAAGACGGTGTGGAGAACAAGGAGGAGCCTGAACTCGCGGCACCGAAAATGGAAGAACCCGAACTCGAAGCTGCCGCAGTGGAAGCCAAAGAGGCAGATCCAAACAGAGACGGAGCTGGAGCAGGAGCCAAGCAGATGCGGTCGTGGACCCAAAACCAAAGGACAAATGACGGCGCACAGGCTGCGGAGGAGGAAGGTAGTAGTGACGCCGCCGCTTCCTCCTACAGTGGAGGATGAAGAAGCGAATGAAAAAGAGAATGGACGAGAAGAAGCAGCAGAGCTAGGGTTTGCGGTGGCAGTAGTGGACGAGAAGAGGGAAGAGGGTTGCGTTCATGGGTACCAGGGTTAGATGAAGGCGATGAACGGTCTCGGACGATGAAGGCATGAGGAAAGGCATGGCTGTGAAGAACGATGAACAATGAAGATGGAGGCGCGGGCAACTTAGGGTTTTCTTTGGTGGCTGGGTCTAAAACTAGTGTTCTGTTGTTTGAGGGTTAATTAAAATTGAAAACTAAGGGAAAAAAGGTTAAGTGTTGAAAAAAATTGGGTGGGAGGGAAACTAAATTTGTTGGGAGGGAAATTAAACTATGGGTACATTTTTTTGGGGGTGCCAAAATAAATAGAATATGGGCACGCTTTTTAAGCGTGCCGGTTTCTCTTTATGGGCACGCTTTTCAAGTGTGCCAAAAAAAAAGGTGGCCAAATTTTTAATAAGTGGCCACCCTCGTAAAAGCGTGCCAATTTCCCTCTATCGCCACGCTTTTCAAGCGTGGCAGTAAAAAAGAGTGGCTGAATTTCAAGTAAGTGGGCACCCTCGTAAAAGCGTGCCAATTTCCCTCTATGGCTACGCTTTTAAAGCGTGACAAAAAAAGCGTGGCCAAATCACAAATAAGTGGCCACCCTCGCAAAAGCGTGCCTATAGACCACTTTTGGGCACGCTTTTAAAGCGTGGCAAAAAAAAGGGTGCCGACAGGCCTTTTTTCTTGTAGTGACATTATATTCGGCTCAATTTGGATTTTGGACAAACAACTTAATTAAGTTCTTTTTAAAAAAATAATTTAAACAATAAATACTTATATTAAAAGTAGCTTATAAATAAATTATTTTATGTTTGTTTTTTTAGTTCTAAAAGTGTTTATTTTAAAAGAAATGTGATAAAAAGGTTCTTATTATGAGAGAAGTCATTTGTTTAACTTCTCCATAAGTACTTTTAAATAATTTCTTAGAAAGCTACAATTTAATTTTGAAAATTGTACCAAATATTAATACTACTACTTTTCATAAATCAAAAACTCAAAAAAATAACTTTTGAAACTTCCCAAATAGGCTAACTCACACACTATTGGGTTCCATAATATCTGGCTAAGTTATATGAACATCCCCATTCATAATATCATTTTTTTTTCTAAGAATACATTTATTGACGGCTTGATTGTTGGTAACTTCGGCAAGATTTAGTGCGAAGTTAGCGTCGATTGGCGTGCGCTACATTTACAAACGGTCGTTGTTACCGATGCCTCGAATGTCAATATTAAACTAAATTCTTTAATTGTTTTGTTCATGACTTGGCCATCGGTAATATATATAACGATATTAGTAATAAAAAATATTTATAATAATTACTGATGGCCAAATTGTTGGTATTTCTACAACGAAGAAATTAATTTTTGTAAATAAAAAAGGTAACTAATTATTAACGGCCCCACTGTTGGTAAATTCACATTTATATTTATTTAATTATAAAATTAAATTATTATTTAAAATTTCAAAATTTGTGCATGTTTCAATACTACCCATGGCTAGATCGTCGGAAAAACTAGTTTAATAAAATGCAGTATTTTGTGACATCAGTAATTACCGATGGCCATGCCATAGGTAATCAGCGCGCGCAACTGAATTTAAAATGACGCTTACTCCGTCATTTCACAACTCGCCATCATCAAAACTCCGATTAAGATCTTGACCCTGCCGTTGTGTTTATAGTGAGTTTCTCTTCAATTTAATCGGTTTACTTTTTTTTATTGGTCTCATTTTTTCGATCATTTTGAGTGCCCCTAAATTTTTTATTCTGAGTTTGGGGTTATCTCAATTGTCATTTATTGCATGTTTCAGGTAACATGTGGAGGCTGAGCTTGCTATCAGGGTAGGGTTGTTTATTTTTTTTAGGTTTAATTACTCTCTCGATCTCTATAATTTCACCAAATTTTTAATTAGGTCTCCAAACTTTTTTTTCTTTTCAATTGTGTCCCTATATCATATCAGATTTTGTGACTAAGTTCCTACTATGACAAAAATATTGGAACTAACGGAATATTCTATTAAACTATATAGATTGTTCAGTCAACTCTTAATCATATTCGTTTTGTTTAACGAAATATTTCGTTAATTCCAACATTTTTGTTATGGCAAGGACTTAATTACAAAATCTAATATGGTATATTGACTCAATCGAAAAGAAAAAAGTATAGGGACCTAATTGAAAATTCAGTGAAACTATCAAGACCGGTAGAGTAATTAAACATTTTTTTTACTGCTTTTTGTGGTCTCAAGAGATCAATTGG
The DNA here is from genome assembly GCF_059453495.1 of Arachis ipaensis. Taxonomy (NCBI): domain Eukaryota; kingdom Viridiplantae; phylum Streptophyta; class Magnoliopsida; order Fabales; family Fabaceae; genus Arachis; species Arachis ipaensis. The sequence continues at coordinate 28,517,157 of NC_142438.1, read as the reverse complement.
CCTAATTAGGTTGGTCTCTATTCTAATTTAATATGTTTTAAATGTTATTAAACTTTATTATTATTGAAATTAAAAATTTACATAATTTAAAATAAGTGAAAAAAAATTATAACTTGAAAATTTTATTTTTTTTTTTTACCAATTATGCTTGTTTAGGATAGAGACTTGAATCCTATAATAGAGTTGTGTGAGAGATGTAAAATAATTCTATGCGAGGGCTTATAGATCCTTTCTATTTGTTTGCTGTAGAGTTTGTTTAGTTTGCTCTATATTTAGGATTAACAAAGTAAATATTTTTGCTGTGAAATTTGTTTAGTTTGCTCCATTCTTAGGATTAACAAAGTAAATGTTGTTTGCATGTTGATTATCTATATTGTGTTATATATGATTAAATATATCAAATATATGATTGAGGTTAATAACTGGAAATTTTAGAGTGTCTTGATTTTAGGAGAAACTCTGTCAAAATATTTTTAAAATTTTCAAACACTTAATAAAAATTAAATATAAAATTCTTTTGGAAAATATAGCAGGAATTGTGGTATTAATGGCTCAAAATCACTCGTGCATGGATGATAGAGTCTATCTAAATAGGAGAGTTTGAAACCTTCTTTTGTTGAGGGTTTAGACGAATTCTTAAATACTTGTCGGTTGTTAGATGATCATCTGATGCTAATTAAAGTTAGGTTCACATGTGCCAAGTTAAATGAATTACGCTAAAGACTATTGATGATGTTACATGTGATTTGTTGATTAACGTGTTTATGCCAAATTATAGGGTTTGGATACAACAACGAGCTAGAAGAGAGCCTATAAGTTGGAAGTAGCCCTAAAGTAGGTGGGTATTGTCATAATGATGATGTACAGGTGTAATTTTCTAGGAGGATAATATTGTTAGGTATAATCAATGGTGGTAGATACATTTTAACAACCTAGTGTAGGTATGAATCAATTCTGGAATTAGTGTGTAGGCCTCTATGAGAAAGATCTGTTCACTCATAACTATCAATTGCCACTAGAATGTTAGTCATTAAGTTCAAGAATAATCATTCACAATACTCTTTTAACCAAGTGGCTACGTTAGTAAGGGAAGTCGCAAGGATCCAAGTGATATTCCCAATAACTACTATAAAGCCAAGAAGGTTGTCTTGCAATTGGGGTTAAATGATGTTAAGATAGATTGAAAGCATGTTAACAGTTGTGTGATATATTACAAGGATGATGAGAGACTAACAAAGTACAAATTTTGCAATTCACTTAGATTTAACACAAAAAAATGTACTAAAAAGGTTCCATATAAGAGAATGCATTATTTACCCGTAATCCCTAGACTCCAAAAATTGTATGCTTCAAAGAGTTCTGCTCCTCACATGAGATGGCATTTTAACAACCATCGAACACATGATGTTATGACCCACCTTTTCCATGGAAAAGTCTGGTTTTAGTTTCATAAAAAAAAAAAAAAAAGACACCCATATTTTATAGCAGAATTGAACCAAGAAATATTAAACTTAATTTTTTCTGATGGGTTTGCCCCTAACATCTACTTTAGCATCCTTTATTCATATTGGCCTGTTATTGTTATCCCTTACAATCTTCTACATGAGATGTGTATAAAGGATCCTTATATGCAGGGGCGAAGCTACACATATGAAAAGGGGGGCAATGACCCCCCCCCCCCAAATTTTTAATTTTTGTTAAAAAAAAAAAGAATAATAGACATAGTTCCTCTTTTTTTTTATTTCCTAGCCCTTCCTCCTTTTTTTTTGGGTACACTTTTTCAGTCCTCCTTTCATTCATAAAAAAATCAGTCTATTTTTATATAACATTAACAAAGTATAATAGTTTTAGGTTTAGTCTAATAGTTTACTTTATTTAAAAAATAAAATATAAATTTTTTTTCTCTCAATATCTTCATTCACTCAAATTTTCCACTTTTACTTTGCAGCAGGTAATAATTTTAGTAAATTATTAAACACCGCCCCCCTAAATAGTTAGTCTAGCTCCGCCCCTGCTTATATGTTTCTAACTTGTGTTATTTCTAACCCAAATAATCCAAAAACTAAAATAGAAGTATGTCTTCAACCCCTCGTTAATGAGTAAACCAGTTGTAGTCTCCTAAAATTTTAATTTATGATGTGTCATCCAAAATTAACTTCACACTTAAAGCCGCCTTAATATGGACAATCAACAATTTTTCTACTTATGGGATGTTGTCCTGTTGGATGACACAAGGGTAAAATAGTCATATTAAAAAAAGTATGAAGTTATTAAGGAAAATGTAAGAGTAAAAGGTAAAATAATCATATTGTAAAATGTTAAGGATAGAAAGATAATTATGAGAAAAGAAGATATAAAAGTCTCTTGAGAAAATATTAAAGGATTATTTTAAGAAAAGATGGAGGACAAAATAGAAATTTTCACAGATTTAAGAACACAAGGGATCATTAACTAGATATTCGCCTGGCAAGGTCAAAGGTTTCATCTCGCTTGCCTAGTGCACGGACTGTATACGGGAGTGTGTTTGATTCCACCCACGGAGGTTTGTTTGAAGGCAGGGATACCCACCAACTGCTACGCATTATTTTCTATTGTGCGTATATTATGGCGTCAAGCTCTACAACGATTGCTTGTTATCACAGACAGATGCAATTCGAAGCCATATCTGGGACTAATTCCTAGGTAATGTCGGGATGTCAATTGTAAATTGACACGTGAGCTCATGGCCTTCTTAGGACAGACATGCATCATATTGTTTGCCACATCTTCTCAATGTTTGTACTTGTTGCATATTCTCTGTGATTGTGTTTTATGTTTTATCATTGTTTCCTGTATTTTGTGCTTAATCTATACATGTTTACCATTTTGTTACTTGTTTACTATGATAGATTAGGGTTTAATTAATGAGGAACTGAGAATAGGATAGATGAGCAAAGACTAAAACTTGATCCTAGGGATAACACGACAAAACGCACAATGATCTTATATGCTAGAGCTGCATCCTAAGACCGATACAAGATTCATCCCTTTCATTAGTACCCTGCTGGAATTGTAGGTTCTTACACCCTTTCCTTCATTATTCCTACAAGTGGAGCTGATGATGATGTGTACTAAATGCTGAGGCTACTACTCATGGTTTAGACTATCAAGTATATTAGCATTTTGGAGGATACCCCGTTAGCATGTATAGCTATATAAAGACTAGAGTACTTTTTTCTCTGCCTGTTAGTATTTTCTCGAAGGATAGGATTCTACTATTTTCTGTTAGCACCGGATTCCAGACTAGGAACTTCTTAAATGGACCTGGACTTGGAATATCTTATGTTCGTAAGTATTTATACATTAATTATATATACATATATATTATTAATGGAGTCCATGTCGGGATAGAGATTATCTTATGGATTATATGACTGATGCTATTTTTTATATGTCTTTATAAAGTCTTAACGGTCTTATATGTCATAATCTGTTTACCTTTGTCTTTGTGCTTATTGTATATTTATCTACTTAATAACTCATGCAAACATATAGGTACACATAAATCCGCATACAATAAGTGCGACAGGCTCAATATTATATAACTAAATACAGGGTCTATAGCCATATAGGTTGACCAATGAGTAATCCCCAAGGGATCAGCATTTGTCATGACATGATAATGTTGGATCATTACATCACACATATACAGATAAAATAAGGGATGGAGATATAAGAAAGAAAGTTGGAATAACGTCTATTGTTGAAAAGATGGTAAAATTTTATCTCAAGTGGTTTGGACATATAGAAAGAAGATCTATAAGCCATCAAGTCAGGAGGGTACATAAGATAAAAGGTAGACATGGGACAAAAGACAAAGACCTATGAAAACAATACATGGGGTGGTTATTTAAAGGACATTTATATGTAAATAGTCTCATTATAATTATGATACTTGATGGGGATCAACTACGTCATTTGATCCATGTAGTTGAACTCACCTATTTGAATCTAGCTTTGTTATTGTTATTGTTATTATTGTTGTTATAATTTTGAATGTTTCTTTTTAATGTTCAATTGTCAACTGATTTACAAATTAATTGATTGAATTAATATTGGCTTCTTAGACTTTTTTTAGAAACTTAATCATTTGTTGACTACTAAAACATTAACATTAAAACCTATTTCAAATAAAAAATAAAAAAATGTTTTATCAAAACAATAAAAAGATGGCAGCATTTTGTGAGAGAAACAATACATACCAGTAGCTGATACAGGCATCCGAACATACAAATCTTGTCCTGGAATTGAAGCAACTCTGAGATCCATTAAATCTCCAAACCAAATTTGACAGCCGCTGCCTTCTTCTCTAATATCTAAGTTTGCATAGGCAGTGCAAGAACAATTCTTCCAGCACTTAATCCTGCAATCATCAAGTGTCAAATTTTTACTTGCCCAAGACTTGGTGGTATCTGGCATTTTTAACCCACTTAATTTTTCAAAACCATCTCTATTTTTCACTTTACACTTCCATTCTTCACTTTGCATGCATCCTTCTGTCCAATCAAATGCCTCCCAGCTTCGTGGTGATTTCGGCTTAAAACCTGTTAAACACTTACATGGCGGTGACTCTTGCACAAGGCAGTTCCCATAAGCACCACAAAGATTGTAGTTATCACAATTGTCACGAGGCACCGACGAATATAATCGCCAAGTCTGGTTCTCCGGGATCCAATTATAGCGCTGACGCGAATAAACTGATTTGTTTAGAACGAGTCTTGTTATCACTGACTTATTGTCGAGGTTGTATGTGGTAAACACCTCATCATTGGTGGACACAAATTCTAATTGGAAAAGCGCTATGCTGGTGAATCTTTCCCCATTCCATGGACCACTCCTATAGTACTTTGTAGTTCCTTTCCATATAACCAACTCAGGGGTGGTTCCAAGTACAATTCCCCAAGTGAAATCTCCTGGAGAAGGGTCATCCCAATTCTTCCATGCTGATAACTGCCTATTAAGGCCATTTTTTAGGTTCCAACCAATCTTCATTCCCGGTAACAGCGTATCAGATGGATAGTCAAAGCTCTGCCATAAGTAGCTTTCGAAATCATTAACCTTTTCGTCTCTTAGGACCAAGTTTCCTGAGTTTAGAAGTTGCACAATTGGACTATTGACTTGCCTCTGTGTTGTTGAATTTGATGACCTGTGTTGTACAATAGATATGAAAGCAAATACTTAATGTTATCTTAAAAATAAACAAAAATAAAATTACATATTCTATGTGATAACTATCCAATCATCCATCAAAGAGAATCTTCATCTCTTCACCATTTCTCCTCTTCATTTATATTATTGTCACTCCAATTTTAATAATGTCACTCTTTTATTTCTACATACAATACAAAAATATATATTTATAGAATGATATTATGAAAAATGAGAGTGACATTATTTTTTTCCATAAAAAAATTAATCATCTTTTACTAATCTATATTCTTAGAAACTCTTTTAAAATGATAAATTAAATCTTTATTTTTAAAAATACGGGTTTATTAGTTTCTCAGTAAATTTTTGTCTTACAATCATTAGTAATTTAGTATACTGCAAAGATATAGATAGTTGAATGACATCTTTGACATTATAATGGCCAGTTAAGTCGAATACCTTTTAATTGCGGTTAATATGGTATGTGAAGTTGGTTTTTGTAACTTTATTGGTATCTACCAATAATTTTCATGTAATTAAATTCCATGAATTAATTTTGAATATCAATCTTGCGTGCTGAGGACCGCAATTAAAAAGTGTTCTCATTATAAATAAAGATTAAAACACCACAATAACACTTAAATGTTTATTACAATCGAATTACGCTAATAAATGTAAGATGAAGGTTTGATCAACCACCACGGCGCCAAAAATTTGATACAGAATTTACAATGCAATATCCGTAAAACTATCGACAAGTGTATTGAGTCGTATCAAGTAATAAACTCACGGTGAGTGAATGCTGATCCCACTAAAATTAAGGAATTAAGCAAGCAATGTTTGATTAGATATTCTAGTCAGACGATTATATGTTGGATGATAAGAAATTTGAGAATTAAATAACTTAAATAAGAATGAAAGAAAAGCAATAATTGACAAAAAAGTAAATAATAGAAATATAAATTGCTGAAACTTAAAGAACAAGAATCTTAAATTGCAAAAATATAAAGAATTGAAATGTAAATAACAACCAATCATAAGTTATATTTATAAAGTGAAAGGCTTAATTAGTAATTTTAAAATGTCAAAAAATCAAATTAAAAACTTTTTCTAACCAATTTCAAGTACCAAAAAAAATATTACTTCAATCTAGATATCATATATTATCCATCATTAATTCTAGGTATATAGTTTTATAAATTTTTTAATTAGATCTTTATAACTTAAAAATTTTGTAATTGAATTATTATATTAGATATTTGTAATTAGATTCTTGTTAATTGTTATTTTTCAGAAAAAAAATAATAATTTAAAAATATTTTGCTTATAGAATATTTTATAATTTATTTTATATTAAATAAAAAAGGTTAAAAAAGTATTTAATTAAAATTTTTTATTTAATATAAAATTTAATTACAAATATTTAAATTATAAAATTTTAATTAAAAATCTGATAAAATTATAAGGATTAATAATGGAGTAATTAAACATTTGTTTATTACTAACAATAAAGGGGTTGTATGTGGTCTGTGGGGTATCCGGTTTCCAGTTTCTTTTTACAGCTAAAATTGTTATCTTATAATTTTAGCTATATTTTTCAAATAACATTAAAGTTCTATAGCACCTAAATACCATAATCATCATTGTAATATAAAATCCCATCAGTATGAAAAAGTTGAGGCAGTTTATTGAATATATGGGATAAATACAAGTGTACAACTTTGAAAAATCCTCAGCAAAGCATGCACATGCAGAGAGTTGCAAGTTTTATCTGATCGAAAAGAAAAATAATGATAAAGAAAGGAGAATGCACATGCAGTTAAAAAATTTGAAAAAAATGTTAGGTGAATCGGTTATTTTTGTAATTACCAAAATGACTTAATGACACATCATTACTGGTTGCTAACCAGACTAACCAAACAAGAGTTTCGTTATGGCTGAGAATCACAAGTCGTCCTTCTGAGTTGATGCTCAATTTGCTGGAGCTGTCTTTGATCGGATTTTCACGGTTGGCAACCCAAACAACAGTTCTAACTGGGATTCCTTTGTACCAGATTCCAAGGTAGCGATTTGAGTTATTACCGGGACTGAAGAATCCCATCTCAAAGATTTCATCTTCGGAAACCAAGGTACTGCCATCAGGAAGTGACTGAAATTGTGTCATGGTATCGATTGCAAGCAGAGAAGATGGAAGGAATAATAGAAATAGAAAGGTTGTGATGAATTTGGCCATTGCTGCGCTTTAGGAAATTTGTGCACACTCTCTTTGAGTGCGTGCTTATAATGGTCAATGGGAAGAGATATTTTCAGTGGGTAGACATGGTAGACCAAGCATGTGGTTTGAATAATTGAATTATGGAACAATGCTTAATGCTAAACATTGCAAGTCGTTGGAGAGCTGTTGGGACTTTATTAAATCTCGTTGAATTGATATCCTTTATTGCTATTTGACAAGGACGAACTGATTATGCTGATTACTACACAAGCAGACATATATAGCGGCAGATTTCTGTCAATGGTAGCTGATTGTTGGATGCATTGAGAAGGTGAAAAGCTGAGCTAGGCAACAATTTATTAGCATTATTGTTGACATGAAAATGGGGATCGGAGGATCCTTATTAGTACTTCTTTGACCTCTTCAACTTCCTTCACTTGCTTTGCAGCATTGGGTGGCATGCTTGTGACGTCACCGCTTCTTTGACATTGTTGTTGTTGTTGTTGGTTTCTTTTATTTCGAGTATTTCGTCACTTGTCGGAGACGAGCAGTTGCTGTCAGTTCCTTCATCAATTTCAAGTATTTAATCAGTTGTGGGAGATCGATGGCAAACATACATGGGAGTAATACTACATTATAAATAAGACTAAGTTGGTTGGCTAGCGTAATCATAAGATTTAAAGTGTCCTATTTGAATCTGACGTGTAGCCCATAATACTCGGAAACATGATCAATATCAAAACCGACCATATAATCCAGAAACAAGCAAGCAGAGCCAAAACACAACTTAATCACGACTACGCACAAACGTCATCTTTAGATGGTTACCACTAACAACGGCACACACGATCCAACCCAAAATATCAAAACGTTTAGAAGGAAGATAACACTTCCCTCGTCTATAAAAACCGAACCAAATAACTCAGAAGAAGATAGGTTACAAATACATTCCTTACTTTAATACTCGTATTAACTTCTTAATACTCTTTTTTTACTTGAGCGTCGGAGTGCTTTTTGCAGGTGTTCCCGTCGCTGTGTTCTGCATCACCGAGGTTTGCCACCACTCTCCTCAAGCAACGTAAAGCTCTTCCTAAAACCGAGCAGTCGGAGAAGGAGCCTTATACCTCGGCTAAATTGGAGCGAAATATTTGGCGCCCACCATGGGTCCGAAACTTATTTAACCCCACTATTTTCTATATCTAGTTCTTTTCTGTGACAGGATCCCCAATCTTCGGACATGGCTGACAACGGGACTCACCCACCCACCCAAGCAGAGCTTTTAGCTCAAATCGCCAAACTTCAGGCGGAGGTCTGAAGGATAGCTGAACTGTCCGTTCGCAACAATGCTGAAAAGCATGAAGAAGGAAACTCCAAAAGCTCGGCTCAAGGCAACGCTGATCCACTATGTATCAATCCGCCGAAAGAAAAGCTGACCTTGGACAACCCATTCTCAGAGGAGATTACCAACTTCCAGATGCCCAAGAATTTCGTGCTATCTACTCACTGGAGCCATATAAGGGGATTGGTGACCCCCGGGCTCATGTTAAAAAATTGCAGTCTATGATGTTTTTTAACGGCGCTAACAATGAACCTATACTCTGCCGAGCTTTTCATACTTATCTTGATGGTGCTGCATTACTTTGGTTTTCCAAACTATCTGCAGGATCAATCTCCTCGTTTGAAGAGTTAGCGAGGTTTTTCATTGACTATTTCGCAGCTTCAAGGATATACGTACACGGATTTGACTACCTTGGCACCATCCGACAAGGACAGCACGAAAGCTTGAAAGAATACATGACCAGATTTGCTAAAGCGCCAATGAAAATACCAGATCTAGACCCAGCAGTCCACCTACATGCCCTTAAGGCCGGCCTTCGACCCGAAAAGTTCCGAGAAACAATCGCGATGACCAAGCCTAAGACACTGGAGGAGTTCCAAGAAAGAACAGCTGGATAAATGGAGATCGAAGAGTTACGTGAGGCTAAGAGGACAGAAAGAAAATAGCCTAGAAAAGAGGAAGACAAATCTATAAGATCGCCAAACAGTAGGGAACCAAGGGAGCCATTCAAGCTCACCCCAAAATTTGACAATTATACCAGATTCAACACAAAGAGAGAAAAAAAAATCAAAGAAATTCTCAACGCCAAAATTATAAAACTTCCAGCCCGAGCAGGCAGTTATCAGGATCAGCAGTTTGTAGACAAAAGTAAACATTGTGCTTTCCATTAGAAGTACGGACACATGACGGACGAATGTGTGATCGCCAAAGACTTGCTAGAAAGATCAGCCCGGCAAGGCCTCCTAGACAAGTATGTAGAAGGAAGAAGAAACAAGGAAGATACCCGAGACTGAGAAGAGCACCGACAAACTTCAAAGGGAAAAAATGACAACAGATGGTCTAACCCTAATCCACCAAAAGGGATCATAAACTGCATATCGGGAGGATTTACAGGAGGAGGTAAAACAAACTCGGCACGCAAATGAAGCTACCAAGCAATGCTAGCAATCGAAGGAACAGTACCAAAAAGCAACAAAGATACCACCGACGTCAGAATCACTTTCATTCAGGCAGACATATCTTCGGCCATACCTAACTTAGACGATCCAGTGGTGATCTCCATCCAAATAGGCGAACTATTGGTAAGAAAAGTCCTCTTGGACCCAGGTAGTAGTGTAGACGTTCTCTTCTATTCTACCTTTCAAAAAATAAATTTATCTGAAAAATCCATGCAACCCTCATCTGGAGAACTGGTAGGCTTCTCAGGAGAAAGGGTCCCAATTAAAGGTTATATATGGCTAAAAACGACACTAGGGAACACCCCATTATCACGAACCATTGACATACAATATCTTATAGTTGATTGCCCTAGTCCTTACAATATTATTCTCGAAAGACCTGCTCTGAACATATTCAGAGCAGCAGTGTCTACCTTTCATTTATGTGTTAAGTTTCAGGCACAGGACGGCAAGATAGAAACACTCCACTCAGATCGTCAACAAGCTCGACAATGCTACAACGCAAGCCTCAAAAGATCAGACAAGGGGCAAAAATATCAACAAGAGGTTAAGGCAATTCACAGCACGAATGAAGTACTGTCCTTAGCAGAACTCGATCCTCGGGAGGACACCCAAGAAAGGCCCCAACCAGCAGATGAGCTCCAGAAAGTTCCCTTGACATCAAAACCAGAACAATTCACCTACATCGGCCGATCACTCCGAGGACAAGAACAATTAGAGCTCATAAAGGTATTACAAGACAATGCCGACCTATTTGCCTGGACCCCAGCAGATATATCAGGAATAGAACCAAACGTCATTTGCCACAAGCTCGCCATTGACAGAACGATCCGACCTATAGCCCAAAAGAAAAGAAATCTCAAGACAGAAAAGGAAAAGGCAGCCCTAGAGGAAACCAAGAAACTACTCAGCGCCGACTTCATCAAAGAAATCCGCTTCACCACATGGCTCTCGAACATAGTAATGGTAAGAAAAAATTCAGGTAAATGGCACATGTGCGTCGACTTTACAAATCTCAACAAGGCATACCCAAAGGATGCCTACCCTCTGCCATGTATTGACAAACTTGTAGATAATGCGTCAGGTTTCAAAAGCTTAAGCTTCATGGATGCATATTCTGGATACAACCAGATTCTTATGCATCCAGAAGATCAGAGCAAAATAGCTTTTATAACTGAACATGGGAATTTTTGTTATAGAGTGATGCCATTTGGTCTAAAGAATGCAGGTGCAACATATGAGCGACTAATGGACAAGGTGTTCCGCCAATAGATAGGTCGCAACATGGAAATCTATGTAGATGACATGGTCGCCAAGACCACACCAGAAAGATCACATTGCGACGACCTCAGAGAAATTTTCAATCAAATCCGAGCATACAACATGAGACTCAACCCAGAGAAATGTGCTTTCGGGGTACAAGGAGGCAAATTTCTCAGCTTCATGCTGACTTCGCGAGGGATCGAAGCAAATCCTAAGAAGTGTGAGGCGATACTTAACATGGCAAGTCCGAAAATGATAAAGGAAGTGCAGCAACTCGCAGGAAGAGTGGCCGCCTTGTCACAATTTTTACCAGTAACTTCAAGCCGATCATATCATTTCTTCCAGACAGTATCAAAAAATAGGAAATTCGAGTGGACAAAGGAATGCGAAACGGCATTCGCCAAACATAAAGCCATCCTATCATCGCCATCAGTGTTACAAAGCCCGGAAGTCGGTAAACCTTTATATTTATATTTATCTGTTTCCAATAATTCAATAAGCTCCGTCCTTGTCACTGAGACAGGAAAAACACAAAAGCCAGTGTACTTTGTCAGCAGAGTCATGCAACCAACGGAAAAAATATATCCCAGAGTAGAACAGCTGGCCTTAACACTAGTAACAACAGCAAGAAGACTTAGACACTACTTCCAGAGCCACACAATAATTGTAAGGACAAACCAACCATTAAGGCAAATATAACAAAGCCAGAACTGGCAGGACGGTTGACCAAGTGATCTATCGAGCTTTTTGAATTCGACATCCAGTTTCAATCAAGGCCAGCTTTGAAGTCACAAATCCTAGCAGACTTCATTTCCGAGCTCACACCTGACGAGCACCACTGCAAGAAGACTTGGGAGTTACATGTAGATGGAGCATCAAACCGAGAAGGTAGCGGAGCCGGGATAGTACTAAAGGAGGGAGACACAGTGATGGCCGAGCAATCCCTTCAATTTTATTTCTCGGCAAGCAACAATCAGGCTGAATACGAGGTGGTCATAGCAGGACTTAAGCTCGCTCTCAGCCTCCAAGTACAGAGCCTAACAGTACATTGGGACTCCCTCTTAGTGGTTCAACAAATCAATGGAGAATTCCAGGTAAAAGATCCCTTGTTAGAGCAGTATTGGCTCGTAGCAAAGGATCTCATTTCAAAATTTGACAAATTTATCATATCACACGTACATAGAGAAAACAACACTAGGGCGGATATACTATCTAAGCTGGCCGCCACTAGAGCAAGCACACACACATCGGCACTATCACAACTTACACTAGAAAAATCTAGCATTGAATCACTATGCCTCATGAGCATCACTCATACACACGATTGGAGAATGCCCTATCTTGAATATATCAATACCGGAATTATTCCCAGAAATGAGACTAACCCTTAAACGTTCAAGCGAAAGGCAAGTTTTTTTACAACTGTCGCAGGAGAACTATACAGGCGAGGATTCTCACATCCATTACTGAAATGCCTCGGCAAGAACGAAGCAAATAAAGTCATGAACGAGATCCATGAAGGCGTGTGTGGAAACCATATAGGAGGATGAGTGTTGGCAGCAAAAATTATCTGAACAGGATACTATTGGCCGACCATGAAGAGAGACTGCATCACAAAGGTCAAAACCTGCGACAATTGTTAAAAGCATGCTGCAGTCTCCATGAAGCCCGCCGAGGTATTGCACACCATAGAGGTAAGTTGGCCTTTCTACAGATGGGGGCTCGATATCCTCGGCCCATTTCCAATAGCACCAGGACAGGTAAAATTCCTTTTGGTTTCAATAGATTATTTCTCAAAATGGATAGAAGCATAGCCACTAGCAAGAATAACTGCCGAAAAGGTACAATCTTTTATATGAAAAAACATCATATGCCGATTCGGAATATCAAAGGAAATAATATCAGCAATGGTAGACAATTTACATATAACAAACTTGCATCATTTTTGAAAAATTTTAACATACATCATCATTTTAGCTCGGTCGAACACCCACAAACCAATGGGTAGGCCAAAGCTGCTAACCGAGTAATGTTGCAGGCGATGAGGAAAAATCTCAATGATGCGAAAAGAGAATGGGCAGAATTGATCCCAGAAGTACTATGGAGCTATAACACGACAATACAGTCTACCACAGGCGAGACACCGTTCAAACTAGTCTACGGATCAGAAGCACTGATTCCAATTGATGTCGACGTCCCTACATTAAGAACCGAGCTTTACAATCAACAACATAATACCAACATAAGGAACGCCGAGCTTGATCTCGCTGAGGAAGACAAAGATATCGCCGTTATCAAATAGAGAGCAATGAAACAACAAGTTGAGAGAAGGCACAACAAAAAGGTGGTGCCGAGGATGTTCAATGAGGGCGACCTAGTCCTCAGAAGAACAGAGGAAGCAAGGCGACCGCCATCACACGGCAAGCTCGCCGCGAATTGGGAAGGGCCATTCCGGATCGCGAAAGTTCTCGGAATGGGGGCTTCCCAGCTGCAAACGCTACAAGGCGACTCAGTATCTGGAAATTGGAACATCTCTTCCCTAAAGTTGTATAGATCATAACCTGTACATTTCGCGGATGAAGGTACTCTTTTTCCCCCTTAGAGGTTTTTTCCCAAATAAGGGTTTTTAACTAAGGAGGGTTTTAACGAGGCCGGACGCCCAATATATCAAGTATCAAAATCAGACCAATATATATCATTAACCGATCTGATCTTTACTCTCTATCTTCATCCTATTTCTACTTTCAAATGCGAAAAACATTTAACTATGCATTACTTTATATATTATCAAGACGACAAACATTGTCAAATTGACCCAACCTCGGTCTATTCAAACAACAGTTACTCAAGTTCAAAACATCAAACCGAACATTTATAACTACATATATCTAACAGTCAAAAACTAACCACAACTTGGTTAGCAAAAGCACAGAGTTATCAAAATACATCAAAAGGATAAACATGTCCAAAACAAACAACCGAAATATCAGAAATCAAGAAGGAGGGACATTTTCATCATGATCCTCCACAGTCCCATCCACCACTAATTTTTCACCGACCACTATCTTGGTCACATCAAGACGATCACAATCAAACTCAGAGGCCAGTACAGCAATTTGGCTAACAGTACGCTCAAAACTAAAGGAGAACATTTCCATCCCATTTTCCTCCAGTTCATAAACCCTGGATGTAAGCCGACTTTTAGCAACATCACTCTCTTTAACCTCAGCCTGCAGCAGCCGAATCTGATCCCATAAACGAACAACTTCCTCCTTAGATTCTTTCATTTTCGTTGTAGCATTAATAAGAACGTCATCTTTCTATTTTAGAGACTTCTTCAGTTCAGCAATTCTCTCCTTATAAGTCCTCTCCGACTCAGCAATCCTATCTACAGTCACCTGCTGCTCGACACCAATAAGTTCAGTCGTCCGATCAGTGCACATCAGCCACATAAGCCCAAAACATGAAACAATACAAACAAAACAAAGAAAAGAGCTGGGCAAGATATATTAACTTGAATAAACTTCCCCAAACCCTCCATTCCAATCCAACGAGTCATGAGCATATCACCAGGGTATTGAGATACCTTATCGGAAAGCTCAGCAAATGGAAACTGATCACTCCACAACGAATAAGAACTTGTAACTAGGATGAAGCCATGCAACCTCTTCTGCCTATCGAACACCGATTTACCAGCACCAACAGCTTCTCTATCACCTTCAAAAATAACCTCTAGGGATTTCTCAGTATCATCCATCTTCCTCTTGAAAGAAGACACCGGCTGATCAACAGACTGAGCAGCATCTCCACCTTCCTTCACGGTCTCAGAGGCATCAGTAATTTTTTCTTTCTTCTTCAGAAAAGACTTGAAACGAGAAGGATCGAGAAAAGGAAATCGGCCACCTACAAGCACAGTGAAAAAAATCAAAAGAAAATAAACATGAGGGCAAAAAGGAAACAACCACCCAAAAACATTACATGTACGCTTTCAATCCTTCACTATCACCAGAATCATGATAACGAAGAACCTAGGAATAGACAAACACTCTCCATCAGCAAAACTCTCTACCAAATAATCTAACAACCACTCTTCCTCCTCACTCCATTCAATAGCCTCGAGAATCTGGCACGACTCTGAACACCAGTACAGGAGAAATCTCTCTATCAACTTATCATCCATATAGAAAGGAGACTCGACCTCCACTGATCGTACTTTCACAAACAAAGACTTAAAATTTTTAAAAGATGATTTATAAAGCATAAAAAGGGAACGCCCAGGAAAGCTACTCAAACATACCCACAACCCCTTCCGAACCCCTTAGATTGAAACAAAGAGAAAAATACAGCTAGAGAATAAGGAAGAGAAAGGAAATTCATCAGACATTGGAAGGCGCACAGAAACGCCCACGAATTAGGGTGTAACTGTGAAGGCGCGCAATTTAGTTGAGTTAGAACATCACATTCAAATGTAGAAAACGGAAATTTAACACGAAGCTCGATAAGACAAGGTGTATAAAAATAGAAGTACGGCCAATCTCCTCTTCTCTTGTAAACCCTATCCTCACCAGAGCAGTGAAGAAGCTCAACGACTGCGCCCGAACCCTCCTTCACTACCTTCAAACCCCGAAGTTCACACATTGAATCAGCATCAACAAACGACGAGGAACGAGTCCTCACGTCATCATGCACCCAGTAATACGGATTATCCTTATTCTCTTCAACCACCTTCTCCTTCTCTTTCTCTCTTGCCATTTCAAGCAAAAAACAGAAGAAAAAAAGCAATCTTAGGAAAACAAGACAAACCTTTAGAAGTCATAGTTGGAGTCAGCCGGTAGAAAGAATTTGAAACAGCAGAGTGTAAGTTCCAAAACAGCGAAAAGATATTATTGCAAGCCCACCAACTTAGTGGGTAACTTAACTCATAACCTCTCAAAGTATGGAAAACCCAAACGGCAAAGAAGCGCATTAAACGCAGCACGTTTCACAAGGAAACAAATGGAGGAGGGGTCTTTCAATTTTCTTTCAAAATTTCTTTAAAACTTAAACCCTTGGAGAGCCCAATGCTACAAAAAAAAATCCAAACATATACGCAGGGACCAATTCCATTAAGCTCGCCTGCCATTTCCTTACAAAGCCAGACGAGCTTTGGGGCTATGATGTGTACCCCATAATACTCGGAAACAAGATCAATATCAAAACCGACCATATAATCCAGAAACAAGCAAGCAGAGCCAAAACACAACTTAATCACGACTACGCACAAACGTCATCTTTAGACGGTTACCACCAACAACGGCACACACGATCCAACCCAAAATATCGGAACGAGCAGAAGGAAGATAACACTTCCCTCGTCTATAAAAACCGAACCAAATAGCTCAGAAGAAGACATGTTACAAATACATTCCTTACTTTAATACTCGTATTAACTTCTTAATACTTTTTTTTATTTGAGCGTCGGAGTGCTTTTTACAAGTGCTCCCACCGCCGTGTTCTGCATCACCGAGGTCTGCCACCACTCTCCTCAAGCGACGTATAGCTCTTCCTAAAACCGAGCAGTTGGAGATATTTGGAGGTTAACAAAAGCAGAAGATTAAGAAGAAGATTAAGAAGTTGAAAAAAATATAGAGTAAATAGTATTTTGGTACCTGAATTTAGTCTCATATTTGTTTTTGATAAAATGAATCTCTAAATATATATGTGTTCTGTTTGATGCATGAAATGATCTAATTATTCAAAGTGACCAGTTAATAATTAGACTATTTTATCAAACGGAGTAGATATTTAAGGGTTTATTTTATCAAAAATAAATATAAAAGTCTATTTTGACAAAATTAAAATCTTAGATGTCAAAATAGCTACTTACTCAAAAAATAATAAAAGCAAGTTAATTTGTGTTGCACAATAATCTATTTATGTCTAAAATTGGCTTAAATATAAGACAAATACAAAAAAAAATATTAATCACCTAATACTTTTCTATAAGTAAAAGTTCTATTTTACCAGTTACCACTATATTTTATCTTGCATCCAACATTGTGATGGAAACTTCATTAGCTGAGAATTTTACATAGTTTGCCGATAAAGATTCTTCTTTCGGTGTCCCAACACAATCTACATAAAATGCAGGAAATTTTGGTTGGGGCAACCATTTCTCACCATTTAGCATTAGAACCACCGATAACATGTTAGGCCTATCTTCTGGCCTTTGTTGCACACATAATAAACCTACTTGTATGCATCTTATGACTTCAGTAGGGTTGCACCATTCCCTTAATACTTCATCCAATAATTCCAGTGGCCTCTCATTAATCCACAATTTCCATGCCTAAAACATTGGAAAGATTAGTCAGTTGAAAAGAAATTTAAATTTGACTATTTGCTATAGAGTAATATTTTACCTACATGTCCAAGAAGATTAAGGTAATTTTCAGAGTTTGAAAATTCTCTATTCTTCTTTCCACTTATCAACTCTAATATTATTACACCATAACTAAAAATATCTGATTTCATGGAGAATTGTCCTCGTAATGCATATTCAGGAGGCATATAACCGCTGAAATAAAATATAATCAAATTTAAAATTAAGGTGATTAAAACAAAACATGTATACATAAAATTAAATTCAAATAAATTGACTTACTATGTTCCAGCAATTCTATTTGTATTTTCCTCAACTTGATCATCTAAAAATGTTCGAGCTAAACCAAAATGTGATATCTTGGGATTAAAATTTGCATCTAATAAAATATTACTAGTTTTTAGATCTCTATGAATTATCCTCAATATAGAATCTTGATGAAGATAAAAAAGTCCTCGAGCAATTCCACTAATAATGTTGAAACGCTTTAGCCAATCTAGCCGCTTTCGTCCAGTTTCATCTGGTCAATTATGCATATTGCTTAGCATACTGCTTGGGTATTCATGACACAATGTATCAGAAATATTAAAATTGTTGTCAAGGCTTATGAATTTTCAATAAACACCAAAAAACTTACCGAAAATAAATTGGTCTAAACTTTTGTTAGGCATGAACTCATAGATTAGTATTTTTTCTGACTCTTGAATACAACAACCAAGAAGCTTGACAAGATTCCGATGCTGAAGTTTAGCTATCAACACCACCTCATTTTTTAATTCTTCCAGCCCTTGAGTAGACCTTTTTGAAAGCCTTTTTACAGCTACTTCTCGACCATCTTGAAGTATGCCCTAAAACAATTATGTGTCGTTAGAGTTTGTAATGGAAAATAGCATGGTTTGACCGGTTAATTTAAAGCCGGCCATTAGACCGGACCAATTTAAATTAGTTCAGTTTTAGCAGTTAACTGATTTAAAATAATAAATTATAAAAAAAATAATTTTTAATATACATAAATATATTATTTATTATATCTGATTCAACTTATGATAAATAAAAGTCGAACCATTAAACTTTTTAATTTTAGTTCTAGTGGTTTGTTGACCAGATCGATTTTTAGAACATTAAAAAATAGAAGTCCTTGTTTGTTTTCTATATTACCTTATATACGGGACCAAAACCACCTTCTCCAAGCTTTTTATTAGATGCAAAGTTTCCTGTAGCTTTAGCTATGACTGAAAAATCAAATATCGGTAGATCGACATCTTTCCAACTATGCTTTTTCTTGCATATATTTCTTGCTACACCTGTTTGGTGGTAACAACAACGCATAACAATTGAGTCTACAACACTTAGTAGTAGCATATTTTTTCTTTCTCTTTTTTACATGCCTATTGCAAATTAGATCCATAATAATATTTACCTTTCTTTTTAATTATCATCGACATTGTGCCAGCGCATGCGATTAATCCAAAGATAACCGAACCTACTATGATTCCAACGTTCTTATTTTTCATATTCCCATGGCCGTTAGCCGCTGCTGCATTGTCATAAGAAAGATGAGAACATATATAATTATACTCTACATTATTGGCATAAGTTTTATACACTAGAATGGTTGAAAACATTAATAGTTGATGATAAGATTACTATTAGAAACAAAGTTTTTAAAAACTTGAATTTTGTTTATTTTCTATAACAACTTTTAAAATGGTTGATTTTAATATGTTTATCTATACCTAATTTTAAAAGATAAGAGACTAATTTATCAATTTATCTTAACATAAAGTATATTTTTTATATTTTTAATATTTTATAATTTTTTAAAATCATTCCTAACGTTTAATTTGGTTAAAATTTATTCATAACATTTAAAAAAAAATTAATTTTATCCTTAATATTAATGTTTTTACAGTCAACCATTTAGTCAACTTTTTTTACAATTTTACTTTTAAATCTTCCTTCCTATAACTCCTCTATCTCCCCAACCTTCTCTTTATCTCCAACCAAAACCAAAGCCACAGCACCACGTGTCCATCATCATCTTTCCTCTACTTGCTACCATTTTCGATGTCATCGTCTCTACACACCACCATCATTGCCTATGCCACTTCTTCCTCCTTCGCGTGCCTCTACTTTTGCCTCCTCATCCTTCCTCTCCCTCTTCTTCTCCATTCGCTCTTTATTTTTTTACCTTAACAATTTCCGCACCTTTGTCACCCCTCCAGGTCACCTTCTAAACCTACCTCGTGTTGCCACCTCCGTCACTGCGTCACCTTCTAAGTCTGTCGCTACATCACCACCTCTGCATCCTCCTTGTCTTCGTCCTACCCCCTTCCTTTGTCACCGTAGTTTTACTATTTTCCATTTTCTTCTTCTTCCTTTTCTATTGTTGTTGTTCTTATTGTTTTATTGTTGTGGGTGGTGGCAATGAATGTGTGGGACACGGGCATGGTTGTTACATGGGTGGTGGCGGTGGAGGTGACGGGTGTTGGCAGTGTTTAGGGGTGACGGGGCTTTATGATTAAGAATATATAGGGTGGATTTGAAGTGAGAATTAGCATTTCAGAAAAACAATCTTATATGAATAACAAATATTATCAATTTTAGTCAGCAATAATTTATATTTATATTTTTAGATGTTTGTAAGTAAAAAATATATAATTTATACTTATATTTATTAAAATATATATATATAAATTAATATAATTTATATTTATATTTTTTAAAATTTAGACATATATATTAATAAAAAATATTTGTTAAAGAGAATTTAGTATTTATGAAAATGATAATCAAAATTATAAAAATTTGGTGCCCCAAGAATTTTCCTTTGAAAAATTTTAAAGATAAAAACCATAATTTATTCTTTATTTTATTAGGAACATTATCTAATATTATAAATGACTATAGACTAATTTGTCAATGTGCTTTTTGGTTAGTACTTTATGCAATACAAAAATCTTTAGATCCAATTTGGGATTTCAATCTTTTCTTTATTTTAACTTACGTAAACAGCTAAAAATCATCAAGGAGATTCTAATCAAAATGGTACATTAGTTTTAACTTGATAATCAAAATCAAAATAGTTTCTTAATTTTTAAACTAATCAAAATAGTTCTTCATTTTTAAACCGTAAATAAGTTTTATACTGAACGTTCATTTTGATTGGTTTTAAAACTAAGTGGCCATTTTGATTATCAAGTTAAAGCTAAAAGACCATTTTAATTATTATTTTAATTATCAAGGGGGAACAAGCCTTCCTAATCCACAAAGAAACTTGTAGAAAAAATCAGAAGGGAAATTGAGGAGGGATGAAGAAAAATAGTTACCTAATTCTGAAGCAGGGACTTTAATGTAAAGGTCTTGTCCTCCTTTAGAGAACATCCTCATGTCAATGAGATGATCAAACCAAAGTAGGCAGCCACTTCCTCCATTACGAATATCCATATTTGCATACGCTGTACAAGAACAGTTTTTCAAGCAGGATTCTCGACATTCCTCAAGATTCATTGTCTTATTATACGTTGAAGAAGATGTATCTGGCAACTTCATATCTCTGTACCTCAGGAACCCATCTGTGTTATTACAATCTAACCAAGTCTTTCTGACGCAACCACTAGACCAATCAGACATATTCCATTGTCTGGGAAATTTGGAAACATATGCTTTCAAACATTCACATGTTGGAGCATTACCATCCATATAGCATATAGAATTTGAACCACAAAAGGCATACATTTCACACTGATCTACCAGCTGAGTTGGAGTGTTTTTAACCTGATTTCTTGTTTGACTTGTCCAAACCAAAACATTACCCGTACCTGAAGTGATTGTTCTGTATATGGAGAAAAGGGACCTATCACTCATTGTGACCTGATAATAAATCTCTTCATCATTCACTACAAAATCGATGCTATATATGTTGTTGGCATATGGATATCCTGAAAAAGAAAGACCATTCCATGGTCCTGCTCTAGTAACTATTACTGATCCCTTCATTTGTACTAGTTGCGGATACCCTTTGGGTTTAATTTTTAAAGAATACTCTCCTATAGCAGGGTCATTTGAGCTTTTCCAACACGATAGAAATCTATTCAGACCAGTAACTAAGTTTAATCCAAGTTTCATTCCTGGCATCAACGTATCAGAAGGATAGTCAAAACTCTGCCACAAGAAGTTGTCCTCCGCAGCATCCTATTGGCTAAGTTGCACGAATATTGATACGTGAATATATACATAATGTCAAATTTAATTATTTTAAATTAAAAAAAATAAATATTTAAATAGTCGAAATAATCAACTTAACGTCTTAAATTGTACATCTAAATAGTTTTGAAATAAAGTAAATAAACAAATAAAATTTACTCAAAACCACTTAATTTTGAACTAATTTGTGCCGGTAAAATAGTCGTACCTGTGCAACATAGCGTGTTGGTACTTCACAACAAGATTTCCCGAGTCCAAGAGCTGTGCAGTTAAGTTATTTGAAGCTTGGAGGGATGAAGATATATTGGATGACCAAACAACACTAGTGTTTGCGTCATTGAGAAGTTGAAGAATTCCCTTGTCACTGAATTTCAAGACTCCGGACGTGCTTTGAAGGGGTCTTTCTCTATTGGCCACCCACACTACTGTCGGGTTTCTTGATGCATCTCTGTACCACACACCCAAATACCGACTTGTGCAAGTTTTAGGACTGAAAAAACCTAGTTCAAAGCTTCCATCAACTGAAACTACGGTCTCACCATCTCTCATAGATTGACCCGTTCCCAACCGATCTGTTGAAGTGGAAGTTCTCACGCAAGACACTAGAAAGAACCAAATAATTAACATACTGATGAACTTTCCTACAAGTCCCTAATGAATATGAGCTATTAATAGCAAGTAAGAAGAGAATTTTCCAATGGCTGTAATCTTCTCTACTTGTGGAAATAAATTAGTCATGGAAACGGTGATGTGATTTAATCACATATGGAACCTTGAAATAGAAGCGTCTTCCAGTAGAATAGTTACTTTACACAATAGCCACAATTGATGATAATATCTCATTTCAGAGGTCTCTCCTCTTGCTCTTAGTCATCTTGACTTGGACAGTGACTCTTTCCAATCATAATAGGCTCGTATAAGATAGGAAGGAGAAAGCATTAGCCACCACTATAAACGTCATTACTTGTACACCTAAAAAATTATGGTCTATGCAAATTTTTTTCTATGTTAAAATTATAAATTTTAATTTTTTTTTTTAAAAATATGAAAATATAAGTTTTAAATATATTTGTATTGGATTTATTATAAAAATATTTAAAAATTTCTAATAATAGTAATCTTAAGAATATATGTTAGATAATCTCTAACATATATTAAAAGAGTAAAAATATTTTATTTTAACTCTATTAACAAATGGCCTTAGTATATTCTCTAAATTCAATTTATTAAGTATAAAAATTATGACAAGATAATATTTACATAGATATTTGTTAAAACAGATGTATTGTTATGGTACGGTAGACAACTAATCCTAATACCAAAGATTTATATTTTTAAGGGCATGTCCTAACAAGCTCAAATCCAAATAAAAATCAATCATGAATAATGAGCATGTAATTCTTTTTATCTCCTACAGAGACAACTATGAAAAGAAAATACAGTAAGTTTTTAGAATAGGGCTGGCATGAAAAGGATCAAGGGATCATGGGAACCTTGTACATCTTTCAATGTGGTGTGTTATTTATAGTAAGACGTGTTTCAGTAAATGGGATTTGGCAACGACTCTTTTCAAGGATATTGACCTGTAATTGGCATAGGTGGTTTCATAAATATTTCTCCCAATGAGGACTCAAGTTGAAATAGCTAAAAATTTGCGGGCAAAATGCATAATTGTAAGAAAGATTTCTGTTTTTTTTTTTTTTTTTCTTATTAAACTACTCCACACACACTCGGTCTCAGCTGGAGTTTGAACTTGGTGCAACTTCATTAAGAAGCAATATGATTATCACTTGATCTAGGCCTCTGGTGCTTTTTTTTTTTTCCCTAATAATGAATTGATATGATGGGCCTTAGTCAACTAAAATGCTAGCGTTTGGGCTTTTGTTTTCATAAAATTTATTATGAAAATAGGTCTTCAATGGATGTAAAACATATTTTTGCTTTTATAGAGTTAAGGTTCGTAAACTACATTTTGTTATTAAAAATGGATTTTTTTTAATAAACCAAGAACACATATTTATCAATTTGAAATATTTATTTATAGTTTATCGTTTTGGACAGTTTTCGAATGATCTAGTGAGAAATGGTTTACGAGCAACCATTATAGATATGGTTCCAAATTTGTTTGCAAAACAACATTGTGAGAAAGATGAGAAAAGTGAATATAAGTTCATGGAGGACTCTGATTCTAAAACATCTTGACATATTTTTATGTAGTTTTTTTTTAGTAAAATCCTAAATGACTTATTTTTCTTAGTTATTTTGTTTATTTAATTACTTGTTTATGTTAATTATGTTCATTAAATTATTAATAAAATAATATTTTATTCATTAAAATTCTTTTGTGTATGCAGAATAAAATTAGGAAGACCACTAAAAAAAAACAAATACTTACCTTAGGCCAAAAAATAAAAGAAAAAAGTCCAAAAAAATAATTCTTTTGAGGTTACACAAGTAAAGTTAAGTGTTGAATTGCTACAATAATACAAGATTACGAGAGAAAAGATTGTGGTTGAAAATAAGAAGGCTAGCTTGCAAACTCAAGACCCAAAAGCTCCAACAAGAAAATAATCTACCACAATAGTAGAAGATGCATTTGAAGAGTAAGCTAGGACTCTGAAGAAGAAAAAGAAGGTCCAACCAACATCACTTTTTCAAGAATGCGAGCATAATGGGAATGGGACAATGTTTCAAGCTGAAAAGGACGAGCTCCAAAACTGGGAATCAAAGGACCGTTGAAACTGATACAATGGAACAAAATGATATAAGTTCTGAAGATGAGAGAGAAGATACAAGCGAGTCGAGTGCAAGTTCAAAGAAAAAGAAATGAGTCTTGATATGTATTTTAAGATACATGAGATAAATTTAAAAGATGAAGAAAATGAGGAAGTTAAGGAATATGAGCTTGATAATACTGCAAATAATGAGAGTAGTGGAGGACAAGCTAGTAATGAAGATACTTTTTTGCTTACCTTATTGTCTAATTATAGCTTATATTATTTCTCAAATGGTTTGACTTAAAATTCTGTTATTTTAATCGGACTTAGGCACAATAAAAAAAAAACTCGTGGAAAGACTATATGCAAAAAATTTCATGCCACTGATTTATTTAATGATCGACAGGAGATGGAATTTTTTCAAGAGCAGCCTATAGGTCCAACCAAAGAGGTTGTATTTGACCTCAACCAACTTTTGGACACAATAGTTAAAAATCCTTGTTTTGTGACTTTGCTATATACTAGTTGGTATGGTGTGCCTAAAAAACTTAAAGAAAACATGTGGGAGTATGCCAATGTATGTAAATATGGAATTATAGATAATTTTTTTAATTTATTTGTTACTTTATTTGTGTCCACCTTTGACATTTTAATGTGTTGTGTTACACAGTTGCAAGAGCTTAATGGAAGATTCAATGATAATATGGTGAAATTGCTTACTTTAAGTTCAACTTTAGATCCCAGAGATAATTATAAGTTTTTCAGTGTCAACAAAGTATGTGAATTAGTATAACGATTTTATCCAGATGACTTCAGTGACCAAGAAAATTTTTACATTAGAATGCAAGCTCAATATTATGAACTTGATGTTCCTAATCATGTTGAGTTAACTAACGTGTGCACAATTTCAGAGTTATGTCAAGGATTAATGAAGACAGGAAAGTCTTTAACATATTCTTTGATTGATCGTTTGATTCGCTTGGTATTAACTCTCCCTGTTTCAACTGCTATAACTGAGAGATCTTTTTCAGCTATGAATATTGTGAAGAATAGACTCAGAAATAAAATAGAAGATGAATTTCTTACTAATTGTCTTTTGATTTACATTGAGAAGAAGATTATTAAAAGATTTGACATCGATTCTTTTATCGATAAATTTTATATATGAAGAATCGACGTGTACCACTTCGTTAGTAAAAAGTATGCATATTTTGTTTGTACTTTAAATATATATTCTCTTTCAGTATATTTTTGTAATGCATCTTACATTATAATTTATTTGTATATTTCTTTAATATTATATATGTTATTGACTCCACGATAACATTTCTGGATCTGTCCCTGGATATAAATAATTTGAAAAACAAAAAGAATAAAAAAAATATTTAGGTAATTGTAAAGTTATATAGTTGTGAATAGAATAATTTGAGATTGGTTTAGGCTTAGGCACGCATACCTAATTTTTTTGAACATTGATAAAGATCTCTTTGTTGTATATAAATATAATTATTTTCTTTGTGAAAATTCTTAGGAAGGACAAGCTTAAGGAGAACAAATTGTTGAGGACGAGTAGGATGAGTGTGTGCTTAACCCTACACACTTGAAAAAATGAGTGATATACACTACTATCTCTATGAAATTTTATGTCGATCAATGCATGAAAAACTAAATAGCAATTCAATAGGTTCTAATTGTGTGAAAACATTGAATATTTCTCAATTGTATATACTCAAGTCTTAAGGAGTTTTAAAATCCTAAAAGCCTAAGTCCTTAGATTGCATGAGGCTTAGGAATTTAGTTAAGATATCAAGGAGTTACTTTTTCTCCTTTTATCTTTCATCTTTTCGATATTATTGCATGACAACATACAATGGTTTAAGTACGGTGGAGTTAATAGAGCTCAATTTATTTACTAGAAAATACATATATTTACTTAAATTTAAATCAAATTTTTCTATTTTTAATGCAATTTCAATTGGTTTTGAATTCTCTGCTCAAATCATGATGATTCAAAATTATATGGATTTTGTATTCTGTTTGAATATGATTAGTTTCATATTCAATTAATGCCCAAGACAAAGTTTATTTGAATTTTTTGTGTTGAAATCCAGAATATTTTTTAAGAAAAAAGGTATCACAAGAAGCTATAGTAATTAGATTAGAGCAAATTTAGAGTCGTTGGAAAGAAGAACACCAGCTTAACAATTTTTATATTGAACATTTTTTTTCAATTCTCAATGATTATACGTATAATTTATAATTTAAGATTAGTGCCAAGAATATTTCGAATGTTGTCAATTCTGTCCTCTTCGCACTAATTTGATTATAACTTGAGTCAGAGATCCAAATGAGGTACTAGTAGCATTATAAAGCTAATATTCAGGACTTCAAAATGATATGCATATGTCTATATTGAACAGAAAGAAAATATTGCGTGTGAAAAAAGCCTCACATGTCATATTTAATAAAGTACGTGGCTCAGGTTTTGGATCCCAAAAAAGTTCCAATGCACTAGAATTTCAAGGATAATTTAAACTAAGAAAAATCAAAGAGGTTTAGGAGAAAATATTAGTATTAAGCTATTTGTGTTTGTGTTTTTAGGTTAGTTCTCTCTCTCTCTGTTACATTTTATTTTAATTTTATTAAGCACTTTGAAGATTGAACTCTAATGTCATCTTTTTCAAGCTCTTTTGATTTAGATTCTATTTTCATACTCTTTTTAGTTTATGTAATGAACACTTTTTCTCCTTGGATTTTGAATTTGATGTTTAATGAATGAGTTTTTTATGTGTATTGTTTATTTATATTTTTTTATGTTGATTTTATGTTTCTTGTAAATTTGGTGATCTTATATTTATATTTTTATTACTTGCAAATTTATGTTTTATGATACATACTAAATTACTAATTGTTTGATAAAACACCTAACTTAGAATAAGAGTAGTTTAGTTGATTGGCTTGGACTTATAACCTAGGTTAGTCTTGAGATATATATATATATATAAAACTCACTTTCCATAAAATTCATGGATGATGAACGGTTAAGACTTTGTGAATTAGGTTAAAAAACTTAGTAAACTTTGTTAGTTAGTACAGGTTAACCTACTAGAACATTTTTACTTTGATTGTATGTATGTTTGATTGGATTGGGTGAATTGAATTAGTTAGATTTACTTGACTCCAATTGATTCATTGTTGTTAACTAATTGGAACTTGGTTGATTAATCAAGAACCCCAACCATTGCTATTACCTCTTTGTGATTGACTTGTTGAAAAAATTCACTTTAATTCATCAGCATAGGTAAAGTAGCAATGAAAAATGACTTTAGGCAATATCCCTAAGCCAAGTCTAGTTAATTGCAGTTCCTTTGTTACTTTAATTGCCCTAAATTGCCCCTTTTATTTCCATTGCTATGTTGCTTTTTAAAGAACCTTCGTCGAAACTAAATTTAGTTGTGAGAGTTTGGCGTTGGGAGGTTCGCTACAATGAACGAAAAGAGGTAGGATAGATCCTGACTCTGAGCAGGCTGCAATCTTTCTTAATCCACAACCTTCACCGGTAAAAATACTATTTATGTTCTTATTTTAAATTTATTTGGGTTTTATAATGAAAAATGAGATATTTATTATTAATTATCAACAAGATTTGAACTATAAAACATTCAACATTTTTTAGTCGAAGGGCATAAAGATATTTTGAGATTCAAAAGATAATTTATTGAGACTATTACAAATAAAAAAAATTATAGATATAAAGACACTTTTGACTAAGATGCCAACCAACAAGGAATTTCTGAATATGAATGATATTTTTTAACATTTTGTATTTTGCTAAGTACTTATTTTATTCTTGTATTAAGTGTGTCCTTGAGGTTATAACTCTGCTTGATAAGCAAGTCTGGCTGTGGCTACTAGCTCTTCTTGTTTGTTTCTTCATCATCATGAACAAAACCACTCCTATGAGAAAAACTAAAATTATTCATTTTTAATTCTCTAAATGTTGAAAATTCCTCTAAAAATTATAATGAAATATGACACTAACCAATGAATTTGAAATGAATTGAAATAAAAGATCATATGACATTACCAATTGAATTTGAAATGAATGAAAGCTGAGAAACGTTCTTAAATTTATATTTTTTATTATGTTTATGAATTATATTTTTGTTGTAGGAATTGAATTAAGAAAATTAAATTTTATTGTCGAACAAGCTAGGAAGTAAGCCCTTTAAAGCGAAAAAAATAAGGTAGTATAATCCTTCACGATCAAGACCTTATGTATTAAGACCATATATTAAGACAGTGTATGAATTAAAACCATGTTTTTATTTGATTATTTGTTTATAGTTTATGACTTTTGGTTTTTGTTGACTATGTATGAATTTTTTTTTTTTGGTGACTAAACAAGGAAAGAAACAAAGCAAAAACTATTCTAAATCCGAGCGGATGATTCGTTGGAGATCAACACTAGGCTCAGACTAAATAACATGATTAGAGTTACTCTTGGCACCATATTTAGCCATCCAATCCGCAGCTCTATTTGCTTCTCGGGACACCCATTCAACGTGAACAAGCCAAGGACGAGATAAAAGCTCCTGAATCTTGTGAACCAAATCTGTTACTTCAGATGGATACCCACTTGTAAGCTCATGCATGATGGGCAGAATGTCAAGGCAATCTGTTTCACATATAATATCCCTCAAACCGCAATCCCAAGCTAAAACCAGCCCCCTCCAAGCAGCAAATAATTCACATCTGATTATAGACCAAGGGGGAATGCTTCCAGAGCAGCCCGAGATCCAATCTCCCTTAGAATCTCTAATAATACACCCAAATCCCGCTAAATTTGAATCCATATACAAGCTTGCATCACAATTAACTTTAAAACTATTGCCTACCGGTGGTTCCCAACACAGGCAATTTCGGAGAGACCTAAAGGCATTGCTTCGATTCCTGTAAACCTGTAAGTCCTTGGCGGTAATTCTGGCCAAGGCAACAACCTTATGGTCTGTCCAAGGGTTGTCAGTGTTGAATATGTCATTGCACCTATGTCTCCATACCCACCAAAGCCCTGCACCAAAGGACGCCTCATTGTTAGCCAAGGCCTTTCGAAACCACTCTTCAAGAGCAGTACCAGCCGTCGAGTCCAGGATACTAGGATCCAACATATACCAGATTGCCTTTGATCGTTCACAGTCTCTAAGGCAATGCTCCATAGTCTCCTGCGCCTTGTTACATCTCTTACACATATCTGAAGAAGCTAAATGCCGCTTGAATCGAAAGGTCTCAGTTGGTAGAGCATCATGTAAGCTAAGCCACATAGTAAATTTGAACTTCTCTGGAATGTTTGTGTTCCACAACCAGTTCCAATTACTGTTGGCATTCCAATTTAATGTTTTCTTTAATAACCATCTGTAACCCTCCCTTGCACTATACTTTTTTGTTGCTGCAGGCCACCACTCCCACTGTGGCTCCAACTCAGTCAAACTAGGATATCTCAGACCATAAATAAACTGCTTAATCTCATGCGGAATAGGCGTGGTAAGACTATCAACCTCCCAAGACACCCCTTTCCACAAGTCAGCCACCATGAAATCTGATTCAGAAATATGTACATAAGGAACAAGGTTGCAAAGCTTACCAAAAGGAGTCCACTCATCATACCAAACTGATTTGTGGACATCTCCAATATTCCAATGAAGCCCTTCCTTGAGATGCTCATAGGCACTAACAATGTTCTTCCAGGTAGCCGATGAAGAATTTCTACTGTTTCCGTTCATACCAGATTGATTCCTGAGATATTTATGCTTCAGAACCTGCACCCATAACTTCTCACTATTATTTAGACAATCCCATACCAACTTTCCCAGAAGCGCCATGTTAGCACAGGAAGTATCCCTAATACCCAATCCTCCTGCCTTTTTAGGAGTTATGGCGACCTCCCACCTGACCAGAGGCAGTCCTTTTCCAGTCACTTGGCCTTTCCACAAGAATTATACATTAAGTTTGAATTTTTTTTTTTAATGATTTATGAGTTTTGATTTCTGATCATGGTGAGATTTTAAAATTTTTGGAGTATTACAGTGGTTTCTAATGATGACCATTTTATGGGTATTACGCTGAGTTTAAAGAAAATTATTATATCTTTTATTTATTTATTTATTTATTTATTTTTGTATGAGATGGAAATTTAAGAATCACTATTTTAAAAAAATTCTCTTTTTAACTTTGTCAAAATAAAATAATAGATATAACTTTGTTTTATACAATTTTAGAACTGTCGTTTTAGCCATTTAACATGATTAAAACACGGATCCATCTGCCCTTATATACGTTTACAAAAATTGCCTTTTTAACATGGTAATTGTGGTAATTTTAAAAAGAGTTAAGTACGATTTTGGTTTTTAAGTTATTGGTCGAAAATTGTGAGAAGGGAGAAGGAAGAAGGGAAGAAGAAAAAGGGGGAAGGGAAGAAGAAGAAGAAGCTATCCATGATCCACCTCTACCTTCACTTTCGCCGTCACTTTCGTACGATTTTGGTCCCTAAAGTAAGGATGGTTTTAAAACCAAGTTAAATTTTATGGACGATTTTATATACAAAAAAATTTGGGACAAAAAAAATTTTCGACCTATACTTTAAAAACTAAAATTGTACTTAACCTTTTTAAAAACTATCTCATAATATACTAAAACGGTATCATAAGATAACAATATTTTTTGGAACTGTCGTAATAAAAAAAATACCATGTTAACCAAAACACTTTGTCGTGCCACTAACTTACCAACCCCAACATAGCGTCAGTACAATAATTCGTAATAAGGCTAAACGTAGTACTGTATCCTAAAAATAGCTAATTTTTACATATTAAATCATTCTAAGACACAATAAAGCATGATCAAAAGAGGTAACAGAGAGAAAAGAAAAGAAATGTCATCTTCAAAAGGATTGAAAGCTTCGTCTTGTTACAACGGGGACAAGAAGACCATAAAGTTTGCTATTTTTTTTTCTCTTTTTTTTTGCTTTACTTTAAATATGTATAGCTAGATTGAGGATGTAGATTAACTACCACGATGTTACATTGATATTTTTTTGAGAAAGTCTAAGGCCAGCATTTTTATTAAAATTTGGCTAACACTTAACTAATAAAAAAAAACTAGAAAAGTGAGTAATCCTACACTATTAGATGAAATCTCACACCATTAAAAACACCAATAATAACTAATTAATAGCTACAAATCATAAAACTTGTTGGCCCTAACACTCCTCTTTTTTCTTAATGCAAGTTTCTATTTCTATTAATTGAGTTTTACCATAATTTTTCCTTAATTGAAGATGTAAATTGTCTACAATTTAAGATTTATGAAAAATTCACATGTAAGCTTTTTCAAGTGATAAACACCATAGTTTAATTAACATTTATCTAGGGATATATAGATAATTTGATTGTGTGATTGTGTAATTTTTTTGAGTCTTACTAAAAAATTTTTTAGATGGAATTTGTCCAACAAATTAGAATATTTCATTTGCTTAAGAGAATTAACATATCAAGGAATTAAGTGTAAAATTCGAGAAATTAGTAAATAATTAGTCAATAAATTAATTATTAATCAAGATAATTAGAAATATGATTTTTATGGTTTAATATGATAGAGAAAATTAAAATAAGAATTTTGACACTAATTTTAAAAAATTTGACTCAAAATTAAGCCAAACAGACCGAACCGAATAAACCGGGCCTGTATTGGGCCCAAATCCCAAACCCACTTACTCCACCCTATATAAAACCATGCTTTCAGCCACTCCTCCCTTCAAGAATAGGGAATCATGCTGAAATGGGGGTATGGGGGAGCAAATAAGAACCTTAAACCCTTCCTTTGATTTCAATTTGCCATAACTTTCGATCCGGAGTTTCGATTGTCGCACCGTTTGCAACCACGCGTTCGTAGTGACGAGCTCTATCAAACTCAGTACCTTTCAGGGTGAGAAAATCATATTCTCAGTTTCTATTCTCTCTTCTTCAGTTTGAAAATGTTGAGATTTTGGGGTATTGAGATTTTGGTTAATTTGATGTTTTAGAATCAAACGGACTTGAGAAATTGGTAGGTTTTGGCTTAATTGAATCACATATACGGTAAGGATCACTAATCCTAGTTAATTCCTTGAATTTGTGTATTAAGTATTGAGTTTGTGTATGTATGTGTGATATATGTAAATTTAGGTGTATATATGTATATGTTGGAGCTTGAATTGTGAGTTTTGGAATTCGATGGAGTTTGGGTGACGTGCATTAGTGATTTTGGACCTTCTGGACTGTGTTTGGTGCTTTGGTGGCATGTCTTGGGTTATTCGGAAAATCGGCCAAGGTATTGTTTAGGTTTCCCATATTTAATATATAATGTTCTGTGAAAACTTAGGTTAGAGAATCATAGGATAAGATGGAATGATTATGTATGTTGAATGTTTAGTAATTATGATATCGATTGATGATGGGGATTAAACATGTGTTGGTGATTATGGTTATGGTGGGGATATAATGCCTCCTTGGTGTTTTAATATTGTTGATAAATTGGTGATATTGATTATATGTATGTATGATAACATGTTGGTGATTTTATTGTTGGAAATAAGAAGTTCAAGGTGTGAATTGGGTAAACATAGAAGTATAATGGTTTGTGATATGATAAGTGGTTAGTGGTGTTGTATAGGATTGCTATGAAGTGTGTTTGTACTGGATATATATATAAGTTATGGGGATTGAATGTAGTCATAATAAAATTGAGGTTTGAGCTTGGAAAAATTAGTTTTTGACCGAATTTTGGTGAGCCAAAACTTGGCTTCCGGACCTCCAAATAATTTCAAACTTATTTTGTATAAAAATTGGGTCCGTGAAATTTACACCGTTCGAAAAATGGATGAAAAATATTTTAAAACGAAAAAGTTATGCGCGTCGAAAGTTTGAGGTTTTAAATTGAAATTCTACAGATTTCAGACTTAGCCAAATTTTTGGCCAAATGTCCTTTCATGCGTACGCATACAGGGGACATACTGATAAACCCCAATTTTGTGATTTATCTTGTGCTTAATTTAGGGAATTTTATCAACTTATCTCACAATTATTCAATGAAATAGCATAGTTTTGTGAATTTCTCCTAATTTGTACTTAAGAGTGAAAACATGCTTTTTAGGCTTTTAAATAGCCAAATTTAATTCACTTCAATTCCATTCGATACCTTGATGTGTTTGTTGAGTGATTTCAGGTTCATAAGGCAAGTGTTGGATGGAATAAGTGAAGAGAAAAGCATGCAAGTGGAGAATTCATGAAGAAATGAGCATTTGGAGAATTTAGGGCCACGCATACGCGTGAGGAGAAAATTTGCCAGCGACGCACATGCGTTGGCCACGCGCACGCGTGACATTGGTCATGTGACCTCATTAAAGTGAATTTGCTGGTGGCAATTTCTGAGCTTTCTAGGCCCAGATCCAACTCATTTCTAAGGCTATTTGATGCAGAATTCAAGATGGGTCAAAGGGAAAGCAATTAGATTAGTTTAGGATCATGCTTTAGGTAGTTTCTAGAGAGAGAAGCTCCCTCTTCTCTCTAGAATTAGGTTAAAATTAGGTTAATTCCTCTTAAATCTAGGGTTTAATTCTTGTTTTCATCTAATTTTTCTTGTAATCTCTTGTTCCTACATCTTTGTTCTCTTAGTTTACATTGTTAATTTCTCTTTTATGCCTCTTTTATGTTGATGAACTCTTGTTGGATTTGGATCTCCTTTTAATGCAATTTAATATTTCTTTGTTTATTGTTGCTTTCTTTAGTTGCTATTGTTAATTTCTTACATTGGATAGTTGTATATTTAATATTCTTACAATTTTATGATGCTTTCCTTTTATGCCTTCCAAGTGTTTGACAAAATGCTTGGGTGGATGTTAGAGTAGATTTTTTAGCATTCTTGGCTCGGAAAGAGAAATTAGGCAATCTTGAGTCATTAATATCCAACTCATGTTAGTGATCTAGGGGTGTTAGTTAATATTGTTTCCATTGACTCTAATCTCTTGCTAATTCAATTAGTAAGTTGATTAGGACTTTTGGATTGAGATTAACTAGTCCTATTTGACTTTCTTCCTATGTTGAAGATAACATTGTACCTTCTTCCGATGTTGAAGATGACTTAATAAGATTAGCTCTTGTTAATCATCGTATGATAATTAATGACTAGGATAGAAAGCCTAGATTCTCAATCCTTGCCATGAATGTCTCTCTTTATTACTTGCTTTTTTTAGTTACTTGCTTTATATTCTTGCCTTTTTTAATTTCTTGTTTAATCAACCCAATCCTCCTTGAACTTCATAACCAATAATTGAGCACTCGATTGTAATTCCTAGAGAGAATGACCCGAGACTAATACTCTCGGTTATTTTTATTGGGTTGGACTTGTGACAACCAAAAATTAAACTTTGATTGAGCATTACTTGTTGGTTTGGAACTATACTTGCAACGAAGTTATTTCCTCTAACCGAGAAGAAATTCTAAGCCGACGGTTTTGCTCTTTCAAGTTTTTGGCACCGTTGTCGGGGAATTGCAATGTGTGCTTGTTATTGGTTATTGTATATATGTTAATATTGTGAATAGCTTGATTTTGGTCTGTTTGCTAGTTTTTGTTAGTTGTAGCATCTTGTTTTTCTTGTTTTTTGTTAGTTTTTATTTTCATTTTCTCTTGCTACTATGAATTCTCACCACTTTGGCTATGAGTTTGCTTCAAACTATGTTCTAGGAAATGGAAGCTTCAATGAGGATGTACATCAAGAATTTGGAAATCAAAGGTGGGAGGAACCTCAAGCATATGGACAACCTTCATGGCAACAACCTCCGTCGGTTTCTTATGGGTACAATCTAACTCCTAATGATTACCAACCTCATGGATGTAGTGATCCTCATTGTCCTCAACATAGCCCTCAACCCTACTCACAAGTCTCATACTACCATTCACCTCCATATGATCCTAACCCATACATACCACACCAACCACTATATGAACCATACCTAGAGCCACCACCATTCCAACACTAATACTCTCAAGAACCACTATTTTCTTATACACCACCTCAAGACTCTCACCAATATGAACCACCTTTCAACTACAATACCTTTTTTTCAAACAATAAATCCTCTCTTCTACCACCACCCTCATTGGACCAATCTCTCCAACCCCTAATGCAAGAACAACAAGAACTTCTAACTCGTTGCCAAAAGCAAGAGAAAGTCGCGGCTAGCTTAACTGAAGTGATGAGCCAGTTGGCATCATTGTGCTCAACTATCCAAGACACCCTTATTGTTAAATGTGGAGGATTAGTTGAGGAGCACAATGAGAAGGAGAATTTGGACTTTCAAAGTGAAGAGAATGGGTTAAAGCAAGAATTGCAACAAAAGGAGGAAGCCGAGATTGTTGAAGAAGAGGAAGTGGTTGAAAATTTAGGAGATGCTGAATACAAAGAGGAATCTCAAATTGAAGAGTCCTCTTCTATGGAGTTTGAAAATGATGTTAAGGAGGATAGTGCACAACCTCCAAGACATATTGTGAATGAAGAATTAGAAGAGATGGGGCAAGCAATAAGTCCCCCTATTTATGATGATTCCGCATCAACATATGATCTTTTTGAGCTTGATGAATCCTCCCCCATTGGACTTGGAATTGATGTTGAGGTAGATTTCACTCAACCTCCTATTTATGACTTGAGTGATGGGGAAGAGCTAGAAGAAATTGGTGAGGAAGAATGTGAACTTGAGGAAGCTTGGCAAGAGGAAAAGCTTGAAGAATCTTGTCAAGTGGTGGAAGCCCTTCAAAAAGGATGGATGGGAGTGGAACATACCTTATCAAGGTCATTGGGAACTTCTCTACCTAAATTGCCATCTAATTCTTCATTTGAGTGGGTAAAACTCATCACTCTTAGCTTTATTATCCCACTTGAATTGGGTTTGCTTGAAACGGATGGCCAACTTAGGGTGCTTTGTGGAATGAAACATAAGAGAAGGATGTTTAGTGGTTGGCGTTGTAAATCTAGGCTTGTTATGGTTGAATCTTCAAAGAGTAGATGCAATGGTCGGTGTAGAACCAAATTTCATGGATCTAAGAGGATAGTTTGGTGCCTAAGTGAGAATTCGGTTTGTTTACCACCCGGAGGGAATTACCATGATCAACTTGAAGACAGGTGTAAAAACAAAGTGTGGGATCCCGGATCACAAGATGTGAATCAACTTTGGAAGCTCCAAGCTTGTGAAGAACTCCATCAAGGCTTGATGCAAATGATTTGGAATGATGGAGCTTATTGGAGATTCAAGCATTGGTGGAAGTTCCAAGATGAATTCAAGCACAAGCCACCTTAATGAGAGCTTCCCATAAGACCAACTTAAAGACAATAAATAAAAGTGCTAGGTGGGAGACAGCCCACCATGGTAACATCTTTTCACTTTTCTCTTTTGTAAATATTGGTAAAATTAGTTTAATTTCAAGTTTTGTTTGACTAGTTGAGTTTATTTGGTAGTCTAATATGTTAAATAAGGTTTGATTGTGTTTTGATAGCTGTTTGGATGTTTGGAATAATGCTTGGTTTGGTGCTAGAACTTGAAAAATTTTGAAAAAGAGAGGACCCAGCCATGCGTACGCGTCCCCCATGCGTACGCGTGACCCCCAAGTTTCCAATATCCCACGCGTACGCGTGATACCCAAATTTTCCAGGTGCAGTACAAATTCCAGAGAGTTGTGCGCATAGTGTGCTGAAATTGTGCCTCTAGCTCAATTTTGACCTACGCGTACGTGTGACCTACGCGTACGCGTCATCTGTCTCTCTCTGCGCCATCACGCGTGCGCATCGACGATGCATATGCGTCGCATCCCATTGCTGCCATTCACACGTACGCCTGACCTGACGCGTACGCGTGACTCCCTGCCTCGTTTCACTCACTTCTTCTCTTCTCTTCTCTCTATTTATTTTCTTCTTTTCTCTTCTCCTCTTTTTTTCCCTCCTTCAACCATCATCCAACACAACCAATCACCATCTATCACCAACTCTTTTAGTTAGTTAGTTAGTTAGTTATTTAATTTTATTTTTATTTAATTTTTGTTTTCACGATAACTGTTGGATTATTAATTTTGTTTGCTGTTTATTGCTGCTTATTATTAACTGGGTGCTATTTTAGCATAACTGTTTTTTATATTCATTGTTAAGGTTATATTTTGTTATTTGGTTTTGAGTTTTTTATGTTTAACATTTATGAATACCAAGTGTATGACATTGCCTTCAAGAATATTTTTAGGATTCTAAATTGCATGTTTTGGCCAGCATATGATTTGATTTCATTATCTATGATGAGGCAATTGTGTATTATCAATGCATTTTTTGTTAGGTGATACTTGTTTATGATTGACCCTTATTTACATCATCTATTTCATGCATTGAGATTGTGGAATTGTAGAATTGGATCGAAAGCTTACCTAGTGACATATTTTTTAGCTTTGTAAAGTTTTGTGGACCATGCTTGCTATGTGATTAATTTTAATTTCTATTTTCTTTTTCCTAAGTTTCATAGCACCCATGTGTTCCACCCTTATGTTATTTAGGTGTTGCAAACAAACTTCAATATGTGTCATTGTTTGATGTGTGAGCTCTATATTTCATTTGGTTCACTAAGTTTACTTGCACATCGATCTATGTCCATTCATTATCCAATTCACAATTACTTGATTATTTTTTTTAGTGCTTTCATACTTCTTTATTACTTTTTTGTTTATCTTAACTTACAAGTCTCTTTAAAGTATTTCAAGCACACTAGAATGAGTGAATTGTGCGCTTTCTTCTTGTGTAATTGTTACATAGCTCTCTATGCTAGTGTGTGTGTTCTAAACCGCATGCAACTTAGAACTCACACACTACTCTTCCTTAATGTCACACTAATTCACTCACTCCATTGCGTACACATGCGTTCTATGTCATACGCATGCGTTCTATTCTGTCCAGTGCGTATGCGTACGCAGACAGGTGCATGCGTATGCATACCCTTGTTTTTCAGCAAATCATTATTTTGTGTTTTCAAGCCAATTGACCTCCTAAACCTCTGTTTTCATGCTGTTAGTTCTAAATTTGGATAGTAAGCTTAGTAATAAAATGGAGTTAGGAAATAGAGGTAACTTGGAGATGAAGTAAAGGTTGAAAGTAATGAGATTAGGCTATGGAAAGCAAGGTTACTTGGAAGTAAAGGAATGTCTAGAGTAACTGAACTGAAATGCTAATTATGAGATTGGGAATGACTATGTGTGGCCGGAATGGTCAAGAGGGCAAGATTTGGGTGCGATCCCGCTTGCTCGTTAACTTGAAAGTGTATTCAGATGGCAAGTTGAGGACAGAAGTTCCCTCTCTTGTCGTGATGAGGGTGTGGGAAAAGTGGAAAGGCACTCTCCTTCGTATTGTTTCCCACACATTCTTCTCTGGTTGTAAGGTGGAAAGGCACGCTCCTTCGATGTGGAAAGGCACTCTCATTCGTATCCCTCCAAGAGAAGGTGGAAATGCACACTCCTTCTATGTGGAAAGGCACTCTCCTTCGTTTATGATCCTCTTTGAGATGCGCAACCTAGAGACAAATGTCTGGGTTAGCTACCAGATGTGTCGGGTTCTGACGATTTAACCGACACGTGAGCTCACGGTCAGTAGGACAGGCATGCATCATGTTACATTTGTTTGCTTTGTTTGGGTGTGCATAATTGATTTGGTTTGCCTATCTGATGAATTCTGTTTAACTGATAAATGTGATACTTGCTGTAACTGCTCTTTAAATGTGTTTGCCTTGTATTTTCTTGTGTTTGTGATTGTCTTTCTGTTTTGACTACCTTGGTGGTGGACGGGTGATAATGTTGATTTGATTTGAAATGGGCCAAAGGCCAGGTTGAGTTTATTTGGGCCGGAGTCTGAGTTGGTTTGATTTGGGGCATAGGCCGTGACTGGTTGGGTCAGTGGTAAGGGTTAGAGTTAAATGAGACAGTGAGTGGATTGTTATTTGAGAGATTAAGTTAGGATTGAGTTAGAACCTTAAGAACCTTAGATATCTACCCCTGCTTATGGTTTCTATTTTAGTTCCTTAAGAATTATAATCTGAGTGTCGGCATTCTAGGAATGCCTCTGGCACTCCTAGGACCTTATATCTTATGTACGTGGCACCTTTACCATGCTGAGAACCTCCGGTTCTCAACCCATATTATGTTGTGTTTTTCAGATGCAGGTCGAGAGGCACCTCGCTAGGCGTCTGAAGCTTCTGAAGCGAAGTGGTTTCTTTTGGGGTTTCTTTTAATCTTTTGATATATGTATATATAAATTCTCCTCTTATATACTTGTTTATTTGCTCCTCCTAGAGATTTATCGAGAACTAGGGTTTTATGTATGTATTTTGGGTTTCGGATTATGTATATAAGTATGTAAATATTCTCCGGCCAGCCTTAGCTTCGCAGGCTGAGTTAGGAGCTTGTTATTTTGTATCCTTGACCCTCTACTCCTACTTTCTGTGTTTACTATACTTATGAATCTTAGGTTTCCTCACACACAAATTTTCCGTTTACGTGAGCATTACGACTTTTATTTTAAACATTTCTTCACAGGCTCCTCGGTATAATTTCCCTTCAACTACTATTGTTATTATATATATATACTTTTACTTCTAGAGGTCGTAATTCCTTGCCACCTCAATTTTATGACTTAAGCATAAGACTCCGTGTGGTAGGATATTACATTAAATGCTAGGTATATTTTTTATTCTTAATCTTTTTAAAAAAATATTAAAATATCTCTAATGTTTAATTTTTTCCTAGCGTTTTTCATAAGTTTCAAATTTACTCCTAATTTAAAATTTTTATGATCAACTTATGGTTAATATTTTTTTTCTCTAATTTTACTCATTTCTCTCTATCATCATCATCTCTCTCCCCCTCTCTGCTCTCAATCCCAACTCATTCTCATTCCCACAATTTTAACAGTAGCCACCCCTCACCTTTCGTCTTCACCCCCACTCTCATTTCTTCCATTGCCAATGCAACCTCCAATTCCAATCATTTCTCACCGCACCATAGCCTTCTCTCATCACCGTGTTTTAAATTGTAGTTCCACAAATTTCAACTTTTATCACGGTCACCAATTGAAGGAGATAGTGATGCTAATATATTTGAAATTTTCATTATCTACTTATATACCAAGATGAATATTTATTATGTTTTAGAAGATAGAGAAAATTATTAATATATAATTTTCTTTTAACTTTAAAAGTTTTATGATTATCATTCATAAGTAGCTGAGGGATAATACTTGTAAGTGGAAAAAAAATTAATCTTCTATTTTTTATTTTTTAAAAATAAATACAAATAAAAAAAATGATGATGGCGATCATGGTAGATTTGAAAAGGAGTGTGTTTAGAAGAGAAAAAAAAAAGATTTTGGAGATAATGGTAATAATTAAGAAAAAAAATGTTTTTAGAGAATAAAATTAAAAAAAATATTGACCATAAAAAATTTAAAATTAACCGCAAAATTAAAATTTATCGTAAATATTAAGGATAAAATTAAGACAAATTAAATATTAAAAATATTTTTAAAATTTTTTAAAAATATTAAGA
Organism: Arachis ipaensis; assembly: GCF_059453495.1. Taxonomy (NCBI): domain Eukaryota; kingdom Viridiplantae; phylum Streptophyta; class Magnoliopsida; order Fabales; family Fabaceae; genus Arachis; species Arachis ipaensis. Next base: position 28,476,038 of record NC_142438.1, on the reverse strand, counting down.
ATATAAAATATATTTTACTCTTAGAAAAATTAACTATCAATTAAGAAATAGAAATTGGGTAGGCAGGGATTCATAAGTTTATCCGAAGGTTTAGTGTAATTGGAATCCTACTAACCCTGTTTAAAAGTTTTTTTTTTTAAATCTTCTGTGACGAGTATATTGACTAGAGAAAATCTCAAGTTTGCGCTAAAGTTGGTATTGTCTTGTATGTTCCACTGTCCATGTAAGCGGTTTTTCGTATTAGATATAATAAAAGGGGTTTTATTTTTTCTGTTAATTTTGATATTTTTTAATGGAATCAATTTAAAATATATAAGAAAAAATATATAGAATCAAAAGGGAATCAGCCAAAAACTAAACAAAATCACATTAATTTATATTAATAATTAATTTTAAAATTTTTTAAATTCAAAATTTAAAAAATTTAAAATTTAAAATTAATTAGGTAAACCTAATTAAAACCTATAAAAGCCTTCTTCTTTTCTCTCACGTTAACTTACTCACCTCCAATAATCACACACAGATCTCTCTCTTGCCAATGCTGCTGGAAGCGCCGGCGACTTCTATGCTCTCCGCGACGCCCTCAAAACAGAACCCCTACCATCATTGAAGTGCGGAATATTCTCCCGTTCACGAACCTATACAGAAGAGTAAAAGCATGAGATCACAGGATCTTTGATGAAAGTGAAGACAAATACCGTTACGGTTATTACTGTACCACGAGTTCAACCACGTCCAAAGGAGGTGAATTGGATTCAAGAGCTTCGACGCCAATTTGAAGGCATTGGCGGAGGGCTTCTTCACAGGGCTGGCGGTCATGTGGCAGTGAACGGGAGATGTCGCGGGCGCCGCCATGAACAGCTATAGCCCAACCCATCGCAGTTTTTTGCTTTTTTATTTTTATTTTATTTTTAGTGTTTTTTATTTTTAATTTTTATAAAAAAAAGTGAAAATAATAAAATTTTATTTTTTATTTTTATTTTATGTTTTTTTTTGTTGCAGATGTTGCTCTCTGCGTTTTGCGATATTAGGTGCCATTTTGATGATTAAAGAGACTGCAAACTACACAATTATAGAATTATAAAAAAAAACATTCATTTAATATGAAAAAAAAATATCCTAATACTTAACAAAAGAAACATCTAATTATATTTTAGCAAAAATAATTAAATATCTATAAAATTTTTAAAGAAATAAAGACATTCACATTTGCAATACAAAAAATACGAAAAGTATATAAAAGAACATCCATTTAGTATAAAAAAAAAACATTCTGATACTTAGTAGAAGAAATATCTGTATATATTAATTCGTATAAATTTTGAATTCACCAAAAGTATTTTGGCTGATTTTTTGCTAATACCCTTTTGGTTCCTAGTATTGTTCAATATATAAATGTTGCGTGGCGTGGGTCTCGTGGAACGGGATCACGAACCATTACCATCAGGGACGGACCCACTCGCATAAAAATATTTGCTCCACTGATATTTCAAAAATATTTATTATTATGTGGTTTGTGTAAATGTTTTACATCATTTTAAGAGTATGATTGCTTCCCCTAGTAATATGACGCATACATTATTATATGAACTTTTAAAAGATTAGTTAAAAGTACAATTTATTAAAAGTTAATCATTTCTATGTTCCTCCCAAAAACTATAATACTTTTAATTTATCATAAAGTTAAAAAAATCAATCTTTTAAATATGGAAATTTTTCTCTGTTATTTGCCTATGATCTAAGCAATCAGCATTGATACGTGGCTTAATTCATCTAAAGTAGTGACGATCTGGTCCTTAGCCCAATGATAAAATTGTAAACTCTACCGATATATTTTATTGACGAGTCTAAGGCATTATTCGCACCAAAATATTATTCATTTCATTTTTACTCATCTCTCTCGTTCTTATCTAAATTTATTTCTAAATGTCTTAAATGCCATCGTTATCAATTTATTATGATGGAAAAATAGTATAAAAATAAATTTGTTGCTTTTAATTATGTTTAACAGATCTTTGTATGTGTACATACTAACTAACGTAAAATGTCTAATAACGTTAAAAAATTTTGTTCTACACATCATCGGTCAACAACACAGAAACAAGTGAGGAAAATATATTACAAATACTTGATGGAAGTAGGTAACAGTTTATTTACAAATAGTATTATTTTATTGTTCATTCTTGAGAATTGATTTGCAATTTTGTCACGATGGACTCTTTTATAGCATTATTCTATCTTGTTTGGAACAAGTACATGTTATGTGATGATAAGGACATACATAACATTAATCAGGAATTAGCACAATTATTATGCAACAATTCATGTGTTTAAGTTATTTATTTTTTTGATTGACTTATGTGAGGAGAGTTTTTTATATTGGTGATAATATCCAGTCAAATGAGTTTTCAAAATAAATATTAAAAAATTGATGATTGATTTAAATATGCCTTCTAAAAGTAACATTAAAGGGTCAAATCCGAATTCAAGGAGAACATATTGCAAGGAGATTTTAAAAGTCATGAAGGGAGACCTCATGATTAATTCCTGTCAAATTAACCATGTATCTGATGCTGAGGGGATAAAAGCTGAACTTATGGATATACTTGAAGAGGAGGAGAAAGTGATAAATTATATTACAGATGTTGTGATAAGAATGAGCAACGTGGATGCCCATTCCCATGCAAGACTCATATTTTCAAAGAGAGAATGAATATTAAATATGTGTTGAAAATCAAGACCCCATGCATGTATAAATAGGGGGGTATGGTACGAGGCTTTACACACAACAAGAAATAAAAATACTTTTTTACACAGAAGCAAGTAATAAGAAATCTATTCCCTCTTTATGCTACAATCAAATACTATTCTCCTTATATTTCTACTACAATTCTTTCTCCTATTTTATTTTATAAGTATTTTAAACTCTATTTTCTATTACTCTTTACATATAATATTAATAGCAATATTAACCATCTTTATTATATTGAGATAGTATCAAATGCAAATCTCTCTCTCTTTATTTTTAATACTTTTTCTTATCTTTGTATATATATACACAATACAACATATAATATTATTATTATATATATATATAACAATTATTGAGCTAATTATATTAATAATAGAGTCTTCTATTTATACATCTTTATTTTATATATCTTTTATTTATTTTACAACACGTTATCAGCACGAGACTCTGATCAAATCTTTAGGAAGACTCAGGTAACAAATTTTCATTATGTCGAAGCTCTCTCATCTTGAATTCAATGCTCTCGATATATCTGGAAACAATTATTTATCATGGATACTAGATGCTGAAATCCATCTTGATTCAATGGATCTTGGAGATACCATTAAGGCTGAAAATAATGCATCCCAGAAGGATAAAGCTAAAGCCATGATTTTTCTCCGTCGTCATCTTGACGAAGGATTGAAAAATGAGTATCTTACATTAAAAGATCCTGCAGATCTTTGGAAAGACCTTGAAGAAAGGTATAATCATCAGAAAACGGTGATACTTCCTCAGGCCCGATATGAATGGACGCATTTGCGTTTACAAGATTTTAAATCTATAAATGAATATAATTCTGCAATGTTTCGAATCACCTCACGGATGAAATTGTGTGGGGAAAAAATAACTGATCATGATATGTTGGAGAAAACTTTCTCAACCTTCCATGCCTCGAATGTGCTCCTGCAGCAGCAGTATCGAGAGAAAGGGTTCAAAAAATATTCTGAGTTAATTTCTTGCCTTCTTGTTGCCGAACGCAACAATGAGTTGTTATTAAAAAATCATGAAGCGCGCCCAGCTGGCGCCGCCCCATTTCCTGAAGTAAATGCGGCAAATCATTACCCCAGAAGAGGTAAATGGCAAGCTTTTAATAACAAGAAAAATTATGGAAGGAAAAGGAATTATGTTCAAAAGAGAGGATCTCACTAGAAGTGGGACAAAGAAAAGAATATCGGGCAGAATAAATCAACCGAGGAGAAGTGTTTCCGCTGTGGTGGAAAGGGCCATTGGTCTCGTACCTGTCGTACCCCAAGGCACCTAGTCGATCTTTACTAGGCATCTTTGAAAAAGAACGACAAAGGAAAGGAAACAAATTTTGTTTCAAATGATGCTGAGAACTCCACCACTCATTATGATGTATCTGATTTCTTTGAGGATCCTGAAGGAAATATTGGTCATTTGATCAATGATGGAATAGTTTAATATGTGGGATTGTGAAGTATATATGTAAATAAATAATTGTTAAGTTTTATTTTCTATGTATTTAAGTTTCAAATGTGATGTACATAAATAATGAAATATTAATGAATTTTGAAATTATTAAATGTGTCAAATTTTAAAATAAAATTTTAGTATATGACATTATTTTATGTACAGTATTTCTTAGAAAATAATTCTGATCAAGTATTCAATTTAACTATGCATACTACTCATTTTATTATTATTTGTTTTTGAAGAATGGCAAGGATATGTAATGAAGATGTATGCCTTGCGGATAGTGCAAGTTCACACACTATTCTCAAAAGTGATATATATTTTACCCATCTTGTGCCAAAAGAAGAGTGTGTTAATACTATCATTGGCTCAGGCAATGTGATTGAAGGCTCCGGAAGAGCTGTAATTTTGTTTCCTGGAGGAACAAAATTTATAATAAATAATGCACTATTGTCTACCAATTCTCGAAGAAACTTGTTGAGCTTTAAAGATATTCGCCGAAATGGATATCATATTGAGACTATGAATGAGGGAGATCATGAGTATTTATATATCACAACTCATGATTCAAATAAGAAAGTTATATTAGAGAAATTACCCTCTCTTTCATCTGGGTTGTATTATACCAAGATTAGTGCAATTGAATCACATGCCACTGTAAACCAGAAGTTTACTAGCCCAAATGAATTCATAACTTGGCACGACCGTTTGGGTCATCCGGGAACAACCATGATGAGAAGAATTATTGAAAACTCTCATGGACATTCACTAAAGGACCAGAAGATTCTTAAAACTAGTGAATTTTGTTGTGCTGCATGTTCTCAAGGGAAGTTAATTTTAAGGCCATCACCAGTAAAGATTGGATTTGAGTCCCCTGAATTCCTAGAAAGGATTCAAGGTGATATATGTGGACCTATTCATCCACCATGTGGATCTTTTAGATATTTTATGGTCCTGATAGACGCATCTTCAAGATGGTCACATGTGTGCTTATTATCTTCTCGCAACCTGGCGTTTGCGAGATTACTGACTCAAATTATTCGATTAAAAGCACAATTTCCAGAAAATCCAATTAAAGCAATTCGTCTTGATAATGCTGGTGAATTTACTTCCCAAGCTTTTGATGCTTATTGTATGGCTAATGGAATAAGTGTTGAACATCCAGTAGCTTATGTTCACACACAAAATGGGTTAGCAGAATCACTTATTAAGCGTCTCCAATTAATTGCTAGACCCTTGCTTATGAGAACAAATCTCCCAACCTCGGTTTGGGGGCATGCAGTTTTACATGCTGCAGCACTTATTCGTTTGAGGCCAACGAGTTACCATCAGTTCTCTCCTATGCAATTAGCTTTTGGCCAGCAGCCAAATGTTTCCCATTTAAGAATATTTGGGTGTGCGATATATGTTCCCATTGCGCCACCTAATCGCACCAAAATGGGACCCCAAAGAAAATTGGGGATATATGTTGGATATGATTCTCCCTCTATAGTGAGGTATCTTGAGATACAAACTGGTGATGTGTTTAAAGCCCGGTTTGCGGATTGTCATTTTGATGAATCAAAATTTCCAACATTAGGGGGAGAGAATAAGCTTCCTGAAAAGGAACTTAATTGGAATGCATCATCGTTGATGCATTTAGATCCTCGATCAGCGCAATGTGAACTAGAAGTTCAAAAGATTATACATTTGCAAAGAATAGCAAATGAATTGCCTGATGCATTTTCCGATACAAAGAGGATAACCAAATCTTATATACCAGCGGAAAATGTACCAATTCGAATTGATGTCCCAGTAGGACAAGTAGCTACTGAAGCGAATTCACGCCAGAAGCGTGGCAGGGCGGAAAATGCCCCAATTCGAATTGATGTCCCAGTTGGACAAACTGCCACTGAAGCAAATACACGCCAGAAGCGTGGCAGGCCTGTCGGTTCCAAAGATAGAAATCCTCGAAAGAGAAAAGAGGTAAATATTATTCCTGTTGAAAAAGACATAGTAGAGACACCTGCAGTTGTCCAAAATTCTGATATAACGCCAGAAGACGTTCAGGTACCTGAAAATTGTGAAAATGACGAGATCTCGATAAATTATGTCTTTACAGGAGAGAAATGGGACCGAAATAAGACAATTGTCAATGAAATATTTGCATATAATGTGGCAGTAGATATCATGCATGAAAGTAAGGATCTTGAGCCAAGATCAGTCGAAGAATGTCGACAAAGAAATGATTGGCCAAAATGGGAAGCAGCCATGAAGGCTGAATTAGACTCACTTGCAAAACGTGAAGTCTTCGGACCTGTAGTCCGTACACCTGAAGATGTAAAACCTGTTGGATATAAGTGGGTATTTGTGAGAAAACGAAATGAGAAAAATGAAGTTGTGCGCTATAAAGCCCGACTTGTGGCACAAGGTTTTTCACAAAGGCCCGGTATAGATTATGAAGAAACGTATTCCCCTGTAGTGGATGCGATAACTTTGCGTTATTTGGTCAGCTTATCTGCATATCATAAACTGCATATGCATTTAATGGATGTGGTAACAGCCTATTTATACGGCTCATTAGATCGGGATATCTATATGAAAGTCCCTGAAGGATTAAAGATATCTAAACCATCCAATGAATATTCGCAAGGGTTATACTCAGTCAAATTGCAAAGATCTTTATATGGTCTAAAGCAATCTGGACGAATGTGGTATAATCGTCTTACTGAGTATCTGGCCAAAAACGGATTCAAGAATGATGATATCTGCCCATGTGTTTTCATAAAGAAAACTACATCTGGGTTCATTATAATTGCTGTGTACGTTGATGATTTAAATATCATTGGGACTCCTGAAGAGATTCCAACAATTATAAAAACTCTAAAAGAAGAGTTTGAGATGAAAGATCTTGGAAAGACTAAATTTTGTCTCGACCTGCAGATCGAGCATATAAAAGACGGGATCTTTATTCATCAAACAACATACACAGAAAAGATCTTGAAGAGATTTTATATGGATAAGTCACATCCATTAAGTACCCCAATGATCGTAAGATCTTTGGATGTGAAAAAGGATCAATTCCGTCCTAAAGAAGAAAATGAAGATATCCTTGGTCCTGAAGTACCATATCTTAGTGCCATTGGAGCACTAATGTATCTTGCTAATAATACGCGACCTGACATATCATTCGCGGTGAATTTACTAGCAAGGTATAGTTCCTCTCCAACCAAAAGACATTGGAGTGGAATCAAACAAATTTTTCGATATCTTCATGGAACGGTTGATATGGGATTGTTCTACCCCTATGGATCCAAGTCACAACTAGTTGGCTATGCAGATGCTGGCTACTTGTCTGATCCACATAAAGGGAGATCTCAAACAGGATATATGTTTACATATGGTGGTACAGCTATATCTTGGAGGTCCACGAAACAGACAATTGCTGCAACATCCTCTAATCATGCTGAAATACTGGCGATTCATGAAGCTAGTCGCGAGTGTTTTTGGCTAAGGAGTCTGATTCAATATATTATGTCATCATGTGGACTGATTGATCATAAGATAGCTCCAACTGTCCTGTTTGAAGATAATACAGCATGCATTGCTCAACTTAAGGGTGGATACATCAAAGGTGATAGAACAAAGCATATTTCTCCCAAATTCTTCTTCACTCATGACCTTCAAAATCAAGGGACAATTGATGTCCAACAGATCCGTTCAAGTGACAATCTGGCAGATTTATTTACAAAGTCACTCCCAAAATCCTCCTTTGAAAGATTGGTACATGAGATTGGGATGCGCCGATTTCGAGACGTTAAATGATGTCGGCAAGAGGGGGAGACTGTACTCTTTTTTCCTTGGTCAGGTTTTTTTCCCATTGGGTTTTTCTTGACAAGGTTTTTAATGAGGCAGTCCCCATCACAAAGGATATTGTACTCTTTTCCCTTCACTAAGGTTTTTTTCCCACAGGGTTTTCCTTTGGTAAGGTTTTAATGAGACAATAATCCTAAATGGGCATTCAAGGGGGAGTGTTGTGATAAGAATGAGCAACGCGGATGCCCATTCCCATGCAAGACTCATATTTTCAAAGAGAGAATGAATATTAAATATGTGTTGAAAATCAAGACCCCATGCATGTATAAATAGGGGGGTATGGTACGAGGCTTTACACACAACAAGAAATAAAAATACTCTCTCTTTTCTTTCTTACACAGAAGCAAGTAATAAGAAATCTATTCCCTCTTTATGCTACAATCAAATACTATTCTCCTTATATTTCTACTACAATTCTTTCTCCTATTTTATTTTATAAGTATTTTAAACTCTATTTTCTATTACTCTTTACATATAATATTAATAGCAATATTAACCATCTTTATTATATTGAGATAGTATCAAATGCAAATCTCTCTCTCTTTATTTTTAATACTTTTTCTTATCTTTGTATATATATACACAATACAACATATAATATTATTATATATATATAACAATTATTGAGCTAATTATATTAATAATAGAGTCTTCTATTTATACATCTTTATTTTATATATCTTTTATTTATTTTACAACAACAGACTCATAATTAACGTTAACACATCTTGTCATTTCTTAACGATATAATCATATAGTTTATTTTTTCACATTAAATCTTAAGGCAATGAATCAAAAGTGTTTTTTTGGTCAAGGAGACTTCGATGATGATCCTACCAATGAGTTTGAGGATAGCCAATATTTTGAGAACAAGAAAGAAGTTTTTATGATAGTTAAAATATCTGGTATTAGAAGGTCCATGTAGTATAGGATATTACAGAATAACCATTCGAAATTTGTTGTAAGTGCATTCAATTTTGAAGAGTTGTTAATGGAGCAAGCATATGCGTGAAAAATAGGAGGTGAGGAGATACACTAATCCACATTCTTCTATGCAAACAACAATCGGTCAGGATCATCGAAAATTGGATTCGAAAGTAATAATTCAAGCGATCTTCACAATAATAAAAACATATCCAACCAATATATAAGAGTTCTGCAAAGATATATTGAAAACTACTTCGGTTACAAAACATCTTAACAAAAAAATTGGATTGCAAAATAAAAAATAATTACTAGAATATACGAAAATTAGGAAGAATCATCATAAACATTTTGTAATTATAAAAAAAAAAGTTATTTGACATTATCTTTTGTTAGTGTGTAATATATATCCAAAAAATAAATAGTGTTATTACATGTCGTAATTAATATTATTATTAATAAAATTTATATCTAATTGTGTATATATAAAATTAATAATTAAAAATTATTAAATAATTTATTATATTTAATTAAATTATTATTTTATAATTTTTATTTATTAATTTTATATAAAAATAACTATGTGAACTTTTATAGTTATTGTAATTAGCTGACCTTTGAGACTAATTTTTTTTGGTAATAGATTAAATTTATTCATAGTTACAGAAAATTGATGTATTTTTTATGGATATGGAGATAATTTTTTTTAAATTAAATACAAATCGAAAGCTGAGATTTGGGTGGGGGTAAAAAACTGAAAGTCTAATTTTAAGTGGAGATAAAAAATTAAGGGTCAATTTTAGGTAAAAAAAATTAAAATATTCAAATTGAAGGATTCGATTTGCATATTTAAAAATTTTTTTAGCATTGAAATAGAAACCTAACTCTAAATTTTTTTTAAATAAAAATAAAAATTATAAATCTGACTTTTAAATTTATAATATCCATATAAAATAAAAATATACTAAATTTTTACATTATTAAAAAATACTACCTGTACTATAATAAAAAGAATAAAAAGCCAATCTTTGACTGTGAAATGTAAGTTAAAAAATCTACAATAATTTGCTGACTACTAGAGCGAGTAAGCAATAACCACAAATTTTTATCCGTGACACTTGCTTTATGTGTTGTTATTGTTTGATGTTGAGAATACTGGCACGTGGAAACTCTTCCATCGTTGCTTTGTGCGTATCATTGTTGGGGTCGTCCTCAATGTATATAACTGCGGGCCACCATGCTCCCCCTTTGTAACAGATGAGTTTCAGCAAGCACTCCTTTGAAAAGGATCGATCCCACTTATCCTTGTATGATGGAAACGAAGAGGGTAACAGTAAACTTTTACATTCAGTTACGAACAAACAACAGATAGATTTCTGATCTTTTTATTTATATATGAATATATTTTTAATTAATTAAAAATATAAAAAGATTTTTTATTTTTAAACGCAAAATATTTTAATTTTTATAAAAGATTATTTATTCTCATATTTTAGACGAAAAAATTATATTTTTTATTTTAAAAAATAAAAAATATTTTTATATTTTTAATTAATAAAAAATTTATTTATATTTAAATTTAAAAGTCAAAAATTTATTTATTTATTTATTTTTTTAACCGAGTAGAGGTGGAGCTGTATGTAGGAATTATATTGTCATTTCTATTTGCACTATAAAATGTATAGTTGCTTCCTGTGAAAGGTGTGTGATGCAAAGTCAGCCGTTATTGTTTCTCTACTACAAGAACAAGGGAGTACATATACACTACTCAAATGAGGGAAAGCATGCTCTGCATAATGCATGCTGACACACGATATCATATACTGGATTATTAAAAATGAGTCAAATTAGTTTTCGAACTATTTAGTAGCTCGAGTGAGCTGAGTTTGAGTTTCGAATTGAATTTATAAATTAAATTAGTCGAATTTGAGCTTGAATAAACTCAACTTATTAATTCTGAACGAGTTTAAATATATATATGATATTAAAAGTATAGATTAAATAAATAATTTAATATATATATAAAATAATAATATATATTTTTACATATATTAATATTTTTAATTATTTAAAATTTTATAATACTTTTTTATATATAATTTTGATGTAGGACATAAATACAAAATTTATAATTGATAGATAGATAATATATAAAATTTATTTTTTTTTAATATTTTTAATATATATAATTTATAATTTATTAATATAGAATCATAAATTATATTCCTATTATTCGAACCAATTTGTGAATTTTTGTTGAATCGAATTTGAGCTTACAAAATAAACTCAATTATTAATGAGTCAAACCATGAATCAATCTTAATTTTTGTGAATTGAACTTGTGGTTCCTAATTCGACTTACTTCCAATCCTAAACATATTCCTAATTGTTAACTAGTATTCTCTACACTTCCAGCATCATCCATATTTGGCAATAAGATGGACACCGTGGCAATCTTATTTTTAGATTTGTTACTTGTGGATGACAGATTAGGTTTTAGGATTTGTACTTCATGAATTGGGTCTATTTTAATACAGTAATTTTTTTTTATATTGAATAAGATGAATTTTATGGTGCCTTTGTTATAATATCTAAATTGCTTAACTTTTTTTTAAAGTAAAAAAAATATTTAAAATAATTAAAAATAAATCATATAAAATTTATTAAATATTATTTATTTACTTTTTTTAGTAACTTAGGTATAAAGTGATAGGCATCATAACATTCACCATTATTAAATAATTATTGGTGTAATGTTTTGTTATTGGATGTTGCGGTACGGTATTTTATAAGGTTCTAGGAGTTAATAATTCATGTCCGACAGATTGCTTTAGACAGATTTTTTTTTTAATTCAAAAACACAATACAAGAAGGGTGTATTGCCACATGTCAACTATGCAAGTATTTTATGGGAGGCGAATTGTCAGAAACAATATAAGGGGAGCGGATTCTTGTCCCATCAAAACGCCCCCAGCTAGGGCTGAAAGTGAGTCAAGCCAACTCATGAGCCAACTCGAGCTCGACTCATTAATAACTCGATAAGCTAAACTCGTGAATTGGTGAGCACAAACTTGAAATTGAGCTCATAAATTAAATGAGTCGAGTTTGAGTTTGGATATGCTCAACTCATTAACTCATGAGCTGGCTCGATTATAGATTATGTTCTTATTATTTGATTCAACTCGTGAGTTCGAGCCAACTCGTGAGTTCGAGCCAACTCGTGAGTTTTTAGTGAGTCGAACTTGAATTTAAGAAATAGGCTCGATTGTTAACGAGTTGAGTCGTGAGCCAAACTCATTTTTTGTGAGTCGAACTTAAGTTTGATCTAATTCAGTTCAGTTCAGCTCACTTCCAATCTTACTCCCAGCCTACTGATAAATATTATTTATAGACATTTTCAAGTAAAACTCCGTCTTCTCATCAATAATAAAATAAAAAATTTTGAAAATATATGTGGATAGTGCAAAAAGGAATTTTCCGTGTTTTGGGCAACAAAGAGCTTGTGGAAACCAAATCCTCGCCATTATCAGTTTTAGAGTGTTTGCTTTTTATTTTTCTCAAGGATATATTATTTTGCAAGTGTTTGTGATGTTTTCTCCATTCAATTTTATCTATGTACAAAATCATTTTATGCTTAATTAATATTTTAAACCAAAAATAAAAATACATAAAATAACATTGTTTATCGTTAAATTACTTTTGATGCACAGTAGTGATAACATTAATTAACATATTTTTTTAAAATTCTTTTTTTATCATATAAACTTCATTTTCTAATTCAAAATAAACATGACAATATCAAAATTTTTGGGTAATATCTATTTCAATTTCTGACAACTTTTTTAAAGGATTAGGAGACTTTTAATAAAAAAAAATATTCTTTTTGATTATTGTTTTTTAATTTTGAGACTAGTTAGTCTTTTTATTAATGATTTTTTTTGAGTTAACAAAACATATTTATACGACACGTTAATTAGTTAATCTGTCCATTAAATATTAACTAAAATTGATAGATTCTTTTTCTTAGGGGCTTTCTTGTCTTTTGAGATAATTGGAGAGGTTATTTAAGATTTTTTTTTCTCTATTTTTTGTTACTTTTTTATATATATTGACTAAATTTATTATGAAAGAACTGAAAAATATTAATAATTTTTAATTTTTTTATAAAATTTTAAATAGAAGATATATATATTAATAAAAATGACATTATTGATTGTTGTTATTAGTCTTATCTATTTGTTATTATTTATTCTAAAATGTTAAACTTTAAATCTTGCTTTGATGTTATATATACCTGATTAATTGACATAAGTATTTTTATTTGTTGTATTATTTTAGATAAATTATTGTGTCAATTTTTATTATCTATTAATAAAATAAATTATATACTTTTTTTAATAATAATGAGTAGTTTATGTGAATTATGATGGTTAATTTAAATTGAGTACCGCTAAGACTTAATTTAATTTTAATAATATAATATTTAACAACTTTTCTAAGTAACAGTGAAAATATTAAAAAATATATCTTTTATTTAATTTTTATAAGTAAAAAAAATTAAAAATCACTAATATTTTTTAGTTATATATAGTAAATTTAGTCGATGTATATAAAAAGGGTAATAAAAAATAGAAAAAAAAAATTTTAACAATCCTAACAATTACCTTCAAAAGATAATGAGGGCTCTAACCAAAAAAATCTATCAATTTTAATTGGCACTTAATTAATGGATTAATCAATAATTAAACGTACCACATAAGTTTGTTCCGTTAATTTAGAAAGAAATTTTTAACAAAAGGGCTAACAAATCTCAAAAAATAAATATTAAGGACCAAAAGTAATTTTTTTTTAAATTTCATTATTTTTTGAAATAATTATCCGTGTTCGTTTAGAGTTTTTTTTCCAAAAATTTTTTGGTAATACAAAATTTGATTTTAGACTTTGATTTATTGAGTAATTAAGTTCACGTTTATTATTTTTGTTAATTAATAATAGATTCATTTTCAAGTACTGATTTTCGGGTTTAATGCTTTTATATTAAATATTGATTTCGGTTTAACTACAATTTACCTATTCTTGATGTTTGAACAAATGATTAACATTCAAGTATTAAACTAAATATTTATTCACGCATGCACGGAAAAAAAATAAAATATTATTTTGGTCTTTAAATTTGGTCGAATTTTAATTTAGTCATTAACGCTTTAGACGTCCTATTTCAGTTCTAAAAAGTTTTAAATAAGTTCAATGTGGTCCTACTATTAAAATTGACACTAATAGTTAACGGAATGAGTAACGTGAACGTTAGTATCATTACTAGTTAAGTCGTATCTTCTTTTATGTGTTAGAAAAACATAACCAAAATCTTCTTATAATATTTTTTAACTCAATTTTTTTTTGTACAAAATTCTAAATCCGCTCCTAACAATCAATTATCAACACTTAAAAATTAAAGAAAAAACTTTTATATTAGTAATCATTGGTGGATCGATTTTACTTAATCAAATACTATTGGTTCTTCAATATATGAATTGTTTGTGTCAAATTTAATGGTGGGACAATATTGAATTCGTTTAAAACTTTTTGAGATTGAAATAGGACGTTTGAGATTTTTTTTGGATAAAAATAGACTGTTTAAAATGTTAAGGACTAAATTAAAATTCGGTCCAAACATTAAGGATTAAAATAATAGTTTACCGGATGAAAAAATATGTTTGCTACTTACTTAGCTTGTGTTTTTTACTTTCTTCAAGGATACATTGATTTTGCAGGAGTTATATTGTTGTGAAGTTGGTTAATTTTTCTTTAAAGATGGGGTAGTTAGAATTAGGGTTGGAAGTGAGTCAAGCCAACTCCAACTCGATTCATTATTAGCTCAATAAGCTGAATTTGTGAGCTGGTGAGCTGAGGTTGAGTTTGAATTTGAGCTCATAAATTAAATGAGTCGAGTTTGAGTTTGGATAAGCTCAACTCATTAGCTCGTGAGCTGGCTCGATTATATATAATATTAAAAGTATAGATTAAATGCATATAAGATATGCGTATTAATAATTTAATATATATATAATTGTAATATATAATTATATATATATATATATATATATATATATATATATATATATATGTTCTTAATTGTTTAAAATTTTATAGTTATTTTTTATATATAATTTGATGTAGGACATAAATAAAAATTTATAATTATTGATATAGAATTATAGATTATGTTCCTATTATTTGAGTCAGCTCGTGAACTCCAGCCAGCTCGTAAGCTTTTGTTGAGCCGATAGCTTGAGTTCACGAAATAGACTCAATTATTAATGAGTCGAGTCATGAGACAAACTTAATTTTCGTGAGTCGAGTTTGAGTTTGGTCTAGTTCAACTCAGTTCAGACCCGTTTCCAGCCTAGTTAGAATGATGTAAGTATTGGTGGTAAATGAGTTGTTAACGTATGTGCATGTATATATGTCAAATGTGGCAACTACATACATTAAGATTGAAGCAGAGATACAAGTATAAATAAGAGCATAACCTAAACTTATAAATACACAACATAAACAAAAAAAATACATCATATTCAGTATATATCTTCTTGTAATTTTTTGTGAGAATTTTGTTGTTTTAGTTACTCTCATTGGTGAGGAATTAAATTATACACTAATTAGTTTAGTATGGTGATATATTTTGGGTGTATTTATTTAGGATTTAGGTTTGAATATTGTTTATCACTTTGGTATCTCATTAAAAATTTTTAATTTAGATAAAGTTATCACGTATTTTGTACTTCTACCTTTTATAATGAAATATTTTTATTGTCTTTGTCAATAATTAATAAGAAAAGAGAATTGTATAAAAAAAAAATTAGTCATACATTTTGACTTTTGATGACTTTTGCTGGATGTTTAAAGAATGAGATTTGATGGAGTTATCATTGGTATTAAAAATTGAAAAATACTTAAAAAACACAAAAATCAATTAAAATAATCAACTTAAATCAATTTTGACTTTCAACTTAACCAAGTTGGACTCGAGAGTAATATTAAATCTTGCAATCAGTAAATAGGAACTAAGTTGAAGGATTAGAACACACTAGAAATTGAAATAAGACTTGGAAGAATTGAAAGGGAATATGCATTATTAGTTTTTATGCCATTATATGAATTCATCAGTTGAAAGTTAATTTTGAAGGGAAATAATTTGGACTTGTTCGGCTCTAAATAATTGGTTTGCTCATCAACAACGTGTATTTCTTATAATTTAAGTAAACATAAATGTATTTGATACTTATGAATTGTTGTAAAAAAATTACTATTGATTTTCTATTTGTAACATCTGCATCAAATGGATAAGTCATACACTAAATAAGTTGACAATCACAAAGTATTTCTTCTTTGGAAGTTGGAATACAATCCATTAAGGAATTAAGGCATAAAAAATTTTTCTTCTTTAAATAATTAGTCATTTTGATGCTCATGTCTCAACTTTAAAGCTGGCTATTTTAAAATAAATTTATCAATGTTATATTTAACCAAATAAATTATTTCTGGCAACATTTTTTGAAGTGCTTTGCGATATGTACGGTTTTTAAATTCTCTCGTCTAGGGAGCTGAGTTGATGTTTCTCTCTCTTTTAGTTTGGATTTACTTATTTGTTGATATTTAATGCTGTAAAAAAATTTTTCTTTTTAATTTGATAATAGTATAAGTGATATTTTTGGTGGAACCCAATTTATTAAGATATCCAGGATAGGTCGTTACATGAAGAAATTAAAGTTAGACACAGCATGTCAACAACTTCAAATAGGATTTGGTGCGGCTTTATCCTCGCATCAAGTGGACTGCCCAATTCCTCCATCCAGTGGTGCTGGTGCGCATTACAAGAAAATAGAATATTTGTGACAAAAATTTTATATCAAATTTAAAATTATTACGAAAAAATATTTTTTTGTAATAATAATTGGTGGTTGTTACAGAAGAATAATATTTTGTAACAACTTGATTTTTTTTGTTACAAATTATATTAGTTTTTATAACGAACTGTTGTTTTGTTACAAAATATTATAATATTTTGTAATAAAGAATAAAGTAGTTGCAAAAATTTAAAATATTTTATAACAAAATATCTTTTTGTTTTAAAAACTTCAATTATTTTGTAACAAAAAATTAATTTGTCACAAAATTCAAAACTCCCGTAACCTCATCTTTGCGCCTCTTTCATCCGCCCCATACCAAACCACTGCTTGCTCTACAGACTTGCATGAATGGTATTCAAAACTCGGAGCTAGACGATGAAGACTTAGACCCAGAAGCAGATGACGTAGATTCTTTTGAGCAACACATTGACAACTTGTTTGTTGCATCGGAGGCTCAGAAGTGCAAGCGATGCAAGACCACCGAATTTTGGGTTGTTAAAACAATTGGTATACAAGAATTTAACGAATAACATTTTTTATGCTTAATTTTTCTATGATTTCATCGCATCTTGGCCACAATGGTTACTCACACAGACTAACTATGATTTACAGAGTCCGATGGGACATTCAATTAATTTTGTCTGAGTATGAAGGAGGCTATGAAGCCAGCTAACGGTAGAAAGATCGTACTCAGGTTCAACGAGAACCTACAACCAGTTGGAGATGAAGCTGGTATACTGAGCGGCATTCTCGGATTGCTAGGATCTGACTACACCAAATTTTCAATCTGCAAGAAAGACTAGAAAAAAGTTCGCTCCAAGGACAAGATCTATAATGAATGTATAAAGGTAAAAAGTTATATTATATTGTTGTAGAATTCGAGAATCTTGATTTGATACCTACTAACAAGTTAATTTTACTATTGCAGGAAATGTTCCATTTTGATAAATATAGTGGAAGAATTATCAAGCGTATAATATTAAAAATGCTAGGGAGGGCTTGGAAGGAAATGAGGAATAGGTTGTATCATGATTATTATGACCTAGAACTGACTATTGAACAAAATATTGAAGGCCGCCCATTAGGAATTACTGTGGATCATTGGATATGGTACCTTGATTATCGCAATACGAAAGACACAAAGGTAATATATTTTTATTTCATAACAGAAAAAGTCTATTTACGTTATATTTAGTCAAAAAATTGTGTCTAGTAACCTTTACTTTTGATGGCATATAGGAGAAGTGTAGGAAAAATGCTATGAATCGATCGAAGCAGCTATACACTCATACTAGCGGATCAAAAAGCTTGGCAAGGTTCGGAAAAGAAGAGATAATTTACGTTTGATTCACTTTTTCAACTTTCTCTTCGTCTACATATTCACTATTAAAACTATATTGTTACAGTCGAAATGACAAGGGAGGAGGGTTGTGGACCTTAACGCACAAATGACCTAATGGCTCCTATCTCCATGATGCAGCTTGGGCTATTGGCGTAAGTAATGTGTTGAGAATCGCTAAGTTGTTTCTCGTAGGTTTTATTTTTTAAAATTATGTTGAAAGTCTATCCGGTTAGCAATTAGCTAATAAATGCTTATGTTTGCTTATCTATGTGTGTAGAAAAGAATTACGGAGATTGAGCAACATGATAAATCATCTAGACTGTTGTCTCAGAATGATTCGCTTGCTCTCAAGCTTTCGGAAAGGAGCACTCAGGTAGAGTGTGTGGCATGGATATCGGACCGACTTCTAGTCAAGTCTCCAGTACGAATTCCTATCAGCTGAGTAATGGAGCTCAAAGAGAAGAGACCAAAGGGTGCTGCTTGAGCTACAAGTAGAGCTGGCGGCCGAGAAATTAAAAAGGAAGGCAATGGAGGATGAAGTAGCAGCTGAGAAGACAAAAAGGCAGGCAATAGAGAGTGCTCTGAGATGCCTAATTCAAGGGCAAGGTGGGGAGCATGGATGAATTCATTTGAGAGATAGAGTAGAAAGTAAATCTTAGGATTGAATTTTTTTTTGGTTAAATATACAATTTTTTATTGTTGACTATGCAACTCTTAGTAAGGAATACACTTTATTAATATTTAGATAAATATATGAATTACCTTTATAGTTTTGCTAATGTCGTTTATCCATCAATTTATTTTTTCAGATACAAAATAATTAAGATTTATAACATTATGAAAAATTCTAAAAATAACAAAAAAATAAAAAATAATACCTAATACATTTAAATTAAAAAAAGCATTGATTGTCGGTGCAAAATACAGTATTTTTGCGGCCATTTAGCCAGGCAATTAGCAACATTTACAAAATGGCCGAAAATAAATTTAAAAATACTGAATATCAGATAGCGGTGATTTCTAACCGCCACTAAATAAATTTAAAAAAATACAATGGTAAAAAAATAGCAACGATTTATGACCACCGAGAAAATGTCGTCGAATTCAAGGTTGGCCAAATAGCTGCGGTTTTAAACTGTTGCTAAATAAACCGACACTATTCCAAGAATTTTGCTGCGGTTGTGCTAGCAATTCATCGAAACCGCTGCAAAATCAAATCTCTACACCCTATTCTACAACGTTTCTTGAAGTGCTGATAATTCGCTTTGCGACAAATCCGCATAAAAACCGTCGTAAATTTTCGATTCTCTTCTAGTATATTTTGTATATATTAATTATTATAAATATTATATGTAAAATTATGAATATTAAATTAAATAAGATTATTATATTAGTGTAAAATTTGGATTACAACATGAAAAGCTAATTAAATCTTAAACGTAAACTCAAAAAGAAAGAGGAAAAATTAAAAAAAGATAAAAAAAAGTTTTATAATATATAAAAAACATAAAAATAGTCAGATAATTAGTAGCTTATTTTTTTAATATAAAAAAGATTGGTGAAATATTTACAGGTGTGTAAACATTGTAAGAAGAACAGGTCCAACACGTAGGTAGTGTATTGAGCCAGCACGTAGAATATGTGTATCAACACACACTAGGAGAGTTGTTTGAACATGTGACCTGTGTATCGAGTGCTCTTTGTGTTATCCAAAAATTCTGCCTATAAATATAAAATTCATTATTATTTTACTTCAATATGAGGAGAGTTGTTTTAACTACGACTTTCTAAATTAAAATAATATAATATTATCCTAAAAATGATTCAAAAAATAAAATCCAAAATATATTTTTTTATTATTTGCAAGATTAAAAAATTCTAATTATTCATTAAATATAATATTTGCAAATTATAATACCATAAAGAATATTTTAAAACTTATGAAATATTTTTAAAATATTATAATTATTTAGTTATTATAATATTTATAGATTAATTATAATTATACAATTATTTATGTGATATTAATAGATTTAAAAAATAAAAAATTCTAAATATTTACAAATTAATCATAATATTATAATTTTTATTTAATAATAATATTTATAGAATATTTATAATACTAATATAATACATTAAGAACAATGTTAACCAACTAATGAACTCTAAACAAGAAAAAAATAATAAACTTACATAATTGGGATGACTCAAATGATTAATAATATGTTTCTGTTCTCGATGTATAATCAAGTATCATTTCTTAATCAATAAAACTAGCACTAATCATTCTAATATTTAAAAAAAAATTATCATTCTTAACCACTCTTTTTATTTAAACTCTCGGCACTTTCCTTTTTTCTTTCAAATAGTTCTGAATGAATGCGATGTTGAGAGATTTTGCGGGACTAAATTTTCATTTTGGTCTTTAGGATTCACACGATTGCTCATTTTGGTCCTCGAAATTTAAAGTTACCTATATTTACCTATACTGGTCCTCTAGATTCATATCCAGGTATCAAAGTGGTCCCTCGTCCCTTTTCGGTGATGACTCAGTAAATGGAATGCTAAGGTGGCACCCTCTCTGCCACGCTGGATGATGAATGAACGACGTCCTTTATCCTTTGGTACCCAAATAAGTAAAAAATATCGTCGCTTTGTATATAAAGCAAGAAGAAACGATTTTGACCGAAAATAAAGTATTCATCTTCTTTTCTACCTCCATCATTCTTCTTCATCTTTAATCAATGGTATCAGTGAAGGGTTTCTGAAATCATTCGTCACCCAGGTTGAACTAATGCATGGCTAGGTTAGAGTGAAAATCACAATGTTTTAAAGGAAGGAGGTTGTTTCCCTCTCATTCTTAGTCAAGGTAATCGTTAATGTTGGGGTTTAGTGATTTTAATTTTTTTTTTATTTTTAAAATGCATGTATGATTGTGATCTATGGTGCTGATGTTCTTGTCAATGGAAAAGCTTTATGCTTTGTTGCTACTATTTTTTCTAGGATTTCTTTAATTGCTTATACGTTGGGTTGGGTTATTGGGGGTGCTCTGTTTTTTTATAAATGGAACAAGAAATGATATTGATGGAGTTAGGACTATACAATTTTAAACTGGTTCTTGAATTTTGGTTTTCATTTTTGAGTTGTTTTGAAACTTACACTGAATATGTAAGTGGATGGGGACATTTATTAACAAGAGTATATAAAATGGAAACTAGAAAGTGCTTTGCATTTTTGAAGAAAATAATTGCAGTTAAAATCTTAAAAGAAAATCATTGTTCATTATTATGATTAGTTACTATTGCACTAATGCTTAGATGCAGTAAATTTTGATAAAAATCAAAATTTGCATAACAAATTTGGCCATCAAGTTTGTTGCACTTATCTATAAAAATTTTTACCACAAATTTTATCCATAACTAAGCATGCTGCTATATTGTCCAATTAAAACTATATATATTTTCTTCTTCTATTTGAGACAGTTCTATTAGAAAAAAATAACTAAATGTATACTGAAAAAGAAAAGAAAAAATACTTCAAGTAGTAAAAACTATGTGTATACCTAAAGAACAATGAAAATTTAAATAGTAATACAATTATGCACAAGTTTATGTTAGAACTTTTAGCAATATTCTACTTTTTTTAAGTACTAATGTGCAATAATCTATAGAACTTGCACCAACATATATCGAAAAATTATATTAAATGTTTTTAATGTTCATCTAAAATTTAATTTTGTCCAAAGTTTTAAAAGATTTAATTGTGCTACTTACATTTCTAAAGCATTTCAATTTCTAAAATAAGAGTATCAAATGAATACTTAAAAAAGAAGCCAGACAAGATTTTATCTACAATTTCATGTAAACCTTAATTACGTTATATTCAATTTCCAACAAATGGGTACTTAAAATGTTAAAACCTTTATGGAGAACCTTTATATTTTATAAGAAAATATAAATCTCTGTTTGTTTTTATTTATTTATTTTTCTTTATTTTAGGGTTATGCAATTTTAAACTGATTTTTAAATTTTAGTTTTCTTCTCTGAAGTATGCAAAAAATAGTGTATAATGTATAATATTTGTCTATGACTCATGATGTTAATGATACATAATTTTAATCTAAGGTTATATTCTCTCTTTTTTTATTGTGTAGATGACTGAATTGATTAATATCATGATACATCACGGGGTAATTTCCAAAAAAATGAAGACGACAGATTGGTTTATTCTCCAGATAATAGGGCTTGTCCGGGTTATTTTGATGTGGACACTCTGGATGTATTTTATGTGAGGAACTACCACAAAGAACTTGGTTATGATGAGATACAGAAGTGCTGGTGGTTTGTGCCTGGAAAAAATCTATAAGTTAGTTTGAGGAATCTAGACATAATTTTTACTGTAATGTATATGATTCTGAATATGTTTGGGCTATACTGTTTGTGCTTCATACATATAATTCTTAATATACTTGCTGCATGGATATATTTTTGGTATTATGTGTTGCTGTTGTCTGATTTGACATGGACTGACGTGATGTACGATAATAAAAATTTAAGAACTTTTATATACTTAATTGTTGAATGTGAGGGACCTTTATGGGGGAGTCTAATTGAAAGTGAGGGACTGTTATGGGGATCGATAATATTAATTAGGGACTGTTCTGGCGAGTTTTATGCATATGAGATTACGAAAATGATTTTTGTAGCAAGGTCTATTCCTGCATTGCATTAGGTGATGCCTAGAGTGCATCACCGATTTTGTGTCTAGCATTTGTGGAGAAACTTCAACAAGAACTGGAAAGACTTGGAATTAGAGGGTTTACTATGGGAATGTGCTCGGTCCACCATATTTCAAGAGTTTAGGGACACCATGGACAAGATCAAATGGATCAGCGAGAATGCTTGGGCATATCTAGCCAAGTGGCCAAGAGACTTGTGGACTATATGCAAATTTAGTCATAAGCCAAAGTTGGACAGCATATGCAACAATGCATGTGAGGTGTTCAACTCTAAGATTAAGGAAGCAAGAGCAAAGCCCATCATTACTCTTTTGGAAGAGGTCCGAATGTTTGTCATGAGAATCATCGCAAGAAATAAGGTAAAATTGAGCAGTCATGTTGGGAAACTACCACCAATAATCAAGAGTAAATTGGAGAAAATGAGGAAGGAATCCAAGAATTGGCATCCCATATGGACAGGAGATAATGGATATGAAAAATTCGAGGCTCATGGATATCTCACAAACTATGCTGTTGATTTGAAAAAAAAATTATGTACATGCCAATGCTGGATGCTAACAGTTAATATTTATAATGTTGATCTGCTTCATTTTCTTTTAGTATTATTATCTCAATATTTTTATATTTGTTGAATTGTTGTAGAAATTCTCTGTGTGCATGCATGTGCTGCATTGTCTAAGGTGAACAAGCCCCTAAAAGATTTTTGTCATCCATTGGTGACCATGAAATCATACAAGGCAACATATAACCATCCGATAAATTCAATACCTGCACAACCGCTATGGAAAATTTCAGAATTTAATAAGCCACGTGCACCAAAGGTTAAGAGGCCACCACGAAAATTAAATATGAAAAGAAGAATGGATTCTGATGAAAAATATGGAGGAGGCAAGAGATCAAGCCTTGACACTAAGGGCAACAATAACACTCATTTGAAAAGGCAGCTTGAAAATTTTACTTCAGTTATTGTGGTGACAAAGGTCACACTTTGCAAAAAGAAGAGATTGGTTGATGCAGCAGTTGTTGCTACTGTTATTGTTGTTGAGGCTGAGGCTATTGCTACTACAACTGAGGTTGTTGCAAAAAACAAAGAAGACGAAGGGAGAAGGGAGAAGTGATCCACCAGCCGATCAAACATGTGTTGCTACCTCTAATGGAATGAACCAACAAGGTGAAGGAGGAAATGTGCCACCTACTGATGCAACACCTATTGCTGCAACAGCCAATGATGTCCAACCAATCGAAATTGAGTTGTCTCAACCTACCTGTTCTAAAAAAGAGGACTTTTAGCAGGTAAAGATATAATTGACATTATTATATCATAACCTATTACTGTATTTTGATTTTGAAATATGAATATTTTTACATGATATAGGTTGCTGAAAATATAAGACCTGCAAAGTTGTCGGCAAGAAGAAGTTCTCCACTACAAAGTTCTGCCACATTCAATCCGTTGCAGTGTGCTAGCTCAGGAACAACATCAAGGATGGCAAGTTTAATAAAGTTTGTGCCTACTCCCGGTTTCAAGACACCAAGAAAAAAGACTTGAAGAAATTAATTAAATGTATTTAGGGAGGTTATGAAAATTAGTATGTGGCATTAGGCCTTTAATATTTTGTAAAAATTTAGACAATAACTACTAGGATCAGTCCTAGTTATTTTGATATCACACTGGATCTTTTGATGCTAATACTTATTATGCTTGGTTATACATCTTTTTTGTTCAACTATGATAATTACTTTAATATAAATCAGGTTTGTTGGTTTAAGTTTTTTATTGCAATCTTATTTAAATATAACTCAGCTTTGTTAGTTTATATATCTTTTTTTCCATGTTGTTGAATCATGTGTGAGTCACAGGAATAGCACAAATTAAACTATTCATTATATTCAAAACTCCATTATACAATATACCTTCCATTACATTACATTACACATGAATTCATCCATAACTTTTTCTTCAAAATTTGTAACACATCACTAACAAAAATACTACCATCATAAACACAGCTACCAACAACAAATGGGTCATGAACTTTTGACTTCTTACATCATTTTTCAACCTCCCAAACCTCCATACTAGGTTCATCTTTATTTCACCATTGACTCTACCAAAATCTGCTATTCCAACACCTTCATCTTGTCCAATGTCAACCTAAATAAGCATACTACACCAAGTCTTCTCCCTTGTCTGAAATGAACCAACAAAAGATGAAATAAAGTAAGAAAGAACAAACGAACAAAATGATCATATCTTTAACTTACATTATAATTGGGACATCTAAAAAATGGATTGTTTAGATTTGATTATGTTCTAGACCATCTCAGAACTGGATGGTAACTGCACCTACACCATTTCGGCACCCTCGCACTTCTGTTCTGGCTTTGCGACCTGGCATAGCTACCACTTGAAGGAGAGCGAATCAAGCTTCCAACTACGGTGCTTCCACCACCCGCCATGGTGTCGCAACTAATAACGATGAATGACAAAAATTTAACAAGGAGAAGAGCAACAAGAAGAAGAAGATAAAAAGGAATAAGAAGACAAGAGGAAGGAGGATGAAAGTTGAAGAAGAACCTAACTTAGATAAATGAGAGAAAATTAAGGATTTAGGGACTAAATTGGGTACAAATATAACCCTCGTCACGTCAGCTAGCCGTTGTAGTGTCCAGCGTGGCAGAGAGGGTGCCACCTTAGCACTCCGTTTGCTGAGTCATCACCGAAAAGGGTCGAGGGACCACATTAGTGCCCGGATCTAAATCAGGAAGACCAGTATAGATAATTTTAAATTTCGAAGACCAAATTGAGTAATCACATGAATCTCAGAAATCAAAATGGGGATTTAGTCGAGTTTGCAGAGTGCCAATTTAAAAACCTAAGTCATGTGTCTCCTGTTTTCCATGCACGCATCCTACCCCTACTTGCAGACACCACTAGCCCGCGGCATACGTGTTGTCAGTACACAACTGGCATGTTGCAAAAAACTGGTAAAACTGGTCCCAAGGCTCCTAAATCATGCATCTTGTGTATTGCGCATAAGACGTCGCACCATGTAAGTAAAACCAGCACATTACCTGCATGTTAGCTAGCACGAAACTTGCATATTGTGTCAGGAATACATGAATCTTTCTACATCTGATCTCTACAATACTGTATATCACCTCAAAAGCCAATATAAAAAAAAAGTACACCAATTATTTTTTATATAATAAATAATTTCTGGCAATTAGCATATTATTCAAAATTGTGCCGCCAAAAAGTACCATTTAAAATTGGATAAAAAATTTTATAAATATATAAATCCAAAGTAGTCAAACAACCAAAAATGGTAGACAAAATATGCTAATAATAATTAATAACACTACAAGAAAAATTACTTTTAGCGACTATTATTTTGCTTTTAGCGGCAATAAAAATAGCAACTAATACATTTATCGGCAATCAGACATTAGCCGTGTTATGCTTTGTTGCTAAAAGGTTTTAGTGGTAATTATAACATTTACCGGTAAAGGCCATTTTAATGGCTACAAAAAGTATATAACTTTTAGCGGCTATATTCTTGGCAATTTATATGGCCACCAAAAATAATTCTAAGATTGCAATGTTATAAAAATAATTTATATGGCCAAAATCCATTTTACCAGCAATTTATATGACTACTAAAAATAATTATAAAATTGTAATGTTATTCATTTTTAGTTGCCATTACTATTGCCGCTAAAATCTTAAGACTTTTTTAATTATACCCACTCTTTCAAAAATAACAACCTATCCTTTTTCGAAAATTTTAAATTATTTTTACCAACAATTATTATTATTGTACATAATATAAATATACTAAAATTAATTACTACAAAATATAATATTTTATTAAAATCAAAATATTTATACACAAATTTCTCTAGAAAAGTAATAAAGCATTAAACAACACAAATATTACAAGTTTATGTTATATCAATGATTAGCACGTAGCTAATGATCAAAAGTAGATGACTATTTTATATCATGATCCGTACTTGATTTGAGGAACATCAACTGGCGAACTGCTGCAAACTGCAAAAAGATTGACAGATATATAATAGTGCACATTTCTCCTCAAGCAACCTCTGCATCCTCCACGTTGAACTTGGTTCCTACCAAGTTCAGTGTGAATTGGAGAACTTCCAGGAAAGCACTTGCTACCTTCTCCACGTTGAACTTGAAAAAAGCCAAGTTCAGCGTGGAGCTTAATGAATCCAATGTCCCCATTCACTCCAACAAAGGCTACACGAGAATCTAATTTATTTTTTATTAAACTTTTATTATTTTTATAATTAGGAAAAGATATTATTTAGTTTTTAGGAAATATATTTTACATTAATTAGGATTAGATATAAAAGAGAAAAGAATCAGCCCTTCGGGCCTTCTCCTCTCTTCTACCTCATTCCATACTTTACAGTATTTTTCAGAATCCTTATTTTTTCTCTGAACCATAAGCAACTAAACCTCCACTGTTAAGGTTAGGAGCTCTGTCTATTTGTATGGATTGATTTTATTGCTTTTTCTATTTTAATTCATGTACTGATTTATATTTCAAGAATTGTTTCCGTTCTTTATCTTATGAATTTGGGTGGAACGGAAGTATGACCCTCTTTCTAATTGAGTTCTTGTATAACTTGAAAAAGCTCTTTACTTGAACAACAGCTTGAAAACATATTCTCCTAAATTTCTAATTATCTGGACTTAACGGGATACGTGACATATAATCCTCTTATATTTGGGTAATTAGAATTTTTGTGGCATATAAACTAGAATTGAACTTCATCCTCTAATTGGAATTAAGTGACCAAGGAATTGGCGGTTGATGAAAGTTAGAGTAGACTAAGAAGGTCTAAGGAATTAGGGCTTAGTCATATATAGTTTGCCATGAATTAAATCTTGCATGATTAAAATAGTTAGTAAGAAAAGTCAATCCGAAAAATAGATATCTCTGAAGCCTTAACTGTTTCTCCATATATTATTCACAACTCGTTTACTGCTTGCTTTCTAATTTACTGAATTTACTGTTTAATGCTTTTGAACTCTTAAACGCCATTTTCTACTTGTCTAACTAAATAAATTAATCAACCATTGTTGCTTAGTCCATCAATCCTCGTGGAATCGACCCTCACTCATCTGAGGTATTACTTGGTACGACCCAGTGCACTTGCCGGTTAGTTTGTAGTTATAAATTCTGCACCAAGCATCTTGCATAATGAACTAATATTTAAACTTTCAACAGTTGTGCCAACAAACTCCATAGCTTTATAAGGTGCATCCACTGTAGTTCATTTATCAATTACCTGCAAGGTAAACCATTCAATCATGTCATGTTGTATCAGCTACACGCAATCAAAGTAATTAGACACCTCATGATTGCGATATATGTATAAGTATAAAAAATCCCACAAATATGGAAGTATGGGATCAAGGTTACTTACCTGCAAAATCAGATCCTTTGTGTAGTCAATAGCCAAGTCAGCTCCCAAACTTTTCAACAGCTCTAAATTTCTGATACTTGAAGTGGCAGCAACTCTTGGAGCCCTAAAATCTTGCTTAGCTAACTATTATTAATCATTGAAGGTACACATAAAGTATAAAATTTTAGTGTGTAAACCTTGGAGTAACTACAAATTATCAACTATAAAACTTCAATAAATTCAGATATCAGGAAAAGAATGTTCCAACATGGAGTAACTCATGGTATATAATACCAATGTGACAAAATGGAGTCAATAAAAAAATGAAGCAAAATCCAGGAAAATAAAAAAGATATAAGGCCAAAAATAATGAAAAAATTTTTCAAGAGAGGAGCACACTTATCAATAACTCATGGATTTCTCCACACCCAATGCAAATTCAGTGAAACCACTATCGGTCAAGCCTTCGCAAAATCAAAGATTCAAGTCTTCAAGTTGCTTGCAACACTGTCCAATAGTAGCCAGACCTTGATCTCTAAAAAAAACAACCCTAAAAATTCTCAGCAAATTATAAACTGTATTGATAGGGGAAATCAAATCAACATTAATTGAATTAAAGAAAAACATGATGAGAAATTACCTGCAAGTCCAACGATTTTAAGAAGGTGCATTTGTAAGTAAGGAATTTCAAACAGTCGCTAGAGATGTTAGAGCACCAGATCAAGCTCAAGTGCTCAAGACTAGAAAGGCCTTCGCTGAGAGCGGCCAAACCGGCATCAGATAAGCAGAACAAATTGGGATTGTGATGGGAGAACTATCGTCGGTCTAGAATTTCATCAACAGAAAATCATGTCATAGTATAATCCTAAACCAACAAATAATTCTCTTGGTCAAATTTTGATATGGTTGTCACAAAGTCAACCCCAATAAAAAGTAACTGAGAGTATTGGTCTCGGGTCGTCCTCAAGAGAATGGGCAAACATGTGTATCAGTATTGGTTAGAATTTCGGGGTTGGGAGTCATGAGCAAGGATTTAAACTACTAAACTTAACATGCAAGAAATCTTAAAGTGCAAGAAACTAAATCAAAGCAATTAAAGCAAGGTGTAAGTAAATGCAATCTAACAAGATAACATATAAAGCTACTTCTATTCTAAGGCTAAGTGAACAACTAAACTAATTATAACAAGAATCAAGCAATTGGGATTTTTGGGTTTCAAATATGATTTATAAAAAGGAACTCTTGGCTAAGCATAGGAATTGGGGTCACTATCTTGGGATGATCCGTGACAATCAGCTCTGTTCTTCATACTAAGACCACGTGCCTGACAACCACCCGTGTCTTCTTGGGTTCGTGTGAATACGTAACTGGAAAGCATCAAACCGCCATCTTGATTATACATCTCTTAGACGGCTAATCCACGACTTCGTTGGGGACTTCTCGAGACACCAGTTTAGCCGAGGTATGGGGAGATTAGGGTCTCTGTGGTAGAGGCTAGAACCCAAAGGTGCAGCATTCTCTGATCCGGAAGATTCGACCTTGTCTGTGGCGTTTTGAGTAGGATCACCAAGGGAATAGACTGCTAGAGCTTCACCCCCGTTCAGATTGGATGACCGCGGCCATACGGCATTTTATCCGAAGCAAAGGAGATTGGCGACCGCGGCCATACGGCGTTGATCACATACAGCCTGCCATAGAAGAAATCATTCATAATTGAAAAAGACAGTAAGACCAGAGTTAATCCAGAAGGACAAAGCAACTCCAAGCCTTAACCATCTAAGATTTAAGATTTTCATTGTAAACATATCAACCTAGTTCAGATCTAACAAATCCAACAACTCTTCTATCTGCTTGACTAAGACCAGTAAGATAACCATAACTTGCTTCAAACCACAATCCTCGTGGGATCGACCCTAACTCGCTCAGGTATTACTTGAACGACCCAGTGCACTTGCTGGTTCAGCTGTACGAAGCGTGGGATTCTTACACCAGCGCTCGTTGATGTGGAGGCTGCAGAGATTGGAGAAATGGGAGGGGAGGAGATGGAGGAAGATGTCAAGGGAGGCGGAGGCGTCAATTCGGAGGGTGGAAATGACCTAAGGCAATGATAGCGGTGACGACGGTAACAGTGAGTTTAGGATTTCTGCGATGAGCTCTCCTTTCCCTCTGGATCTGTTTCTCGTACTCACTCCCTCTGATCCCATTTCCCCTCTATTGCAATTGACCAACAATTATAAATAATACTGGCCATAGTACTATAATCACTAAAAATTTCTCACTAAAAAAAAGTTTTTCTTATAATTTTAGTGGCAATAATAATAATTGTCATTACAATATATAGTATTAATGGCAAATATATAATGGCCACAAAAACATAACTAAAATTAAAAAATAGTGGGCATTATATTATTGCCGCTAAAAGTTTATCACTAAAACTATATATTCTTGTAGTGTAAGTGCCTAACGAAAAATACTAAATGTGGTGCAACGAGAATAATAACTAATAAGTGACAAACGAAAAATCCTATCCGTTTAAAAATAAAACAATGGCTAGATGTGGAGTCAATAGTGTGCTGGACATGGGAGGACCGGCCATACCCCTATAATTATTGGACTTTGCTAGGTAGACAATGGCTTTTGTGAATAATATGAACAATGGGCTCTAAAATTAGTCCAATAAAGTAAAAGCACACTACACCCTCAAATTATCCACCTAAATCTTAATATTAGGATAACTATCCGCACACCTAGTGAATTGAACATTCGATATATTCATTGTTCACATTATTTAATATTTTCATTGTCTACCTATACTTTTCGATAATTATTTTTTGGTTTTTCACGGTATCCCCCAACCCGACAAGCCAACGACTAACCCATCGCAAATCGGAGCTCTATTTAAGGATTTGTCGTAGGCCAATAGATTGTTGTATGCAAAAGATAAGATTTAAACTCTCGACACTTATTTAAGCGGAGTAGTGAGTAATCAATAGATCAACCCAACTTATAATTATCAGCATAGCTAGATTATTTACTGAAGTTAGTTAGAGCAATTGTATTTAGTTAGAATTCAGTTACTGTTCTGTACTTGTATATATACCATCAGCTAGAGTTTGAATCAATATAATTAACGCCTTTGGATAAACAATCTAATTAAGTTGTTTTTGAAAAAGAGTTTAAATAATAAATAATTATATTAAAAGTAGCTTATAAATAAGTTATTTTGTGTTTGGTTGTTTAGTTTTTAAAATATTTATTTTAAAAGAAGAGTAATAAAAAACTTTTTATTATAAGAAAAATCATTTTTTTAATTTCTCCATAAATATTTAAAAAAAATTTTAAAAATTATAATTTAATTTTAAAAATTATACCAAACATTAATACTATAACTTTTTATAAATTAAAAGTTTAAAAAATTATTTATAGACTTATTCAAACTTATCCTAATCCATTTTCTTTCCCTTAATTCTTCAATCTCTCTCATCTTCTAACAATAATTATAAATATGCAGAAACAATAGAATACTAGATAGATAATATTATATAATTATTTTATAAATTTAACTAATATGTATTCTTAAGATATATATTAAAATTATTAATCAAAATATTTATTGTAAAAAATTATGTAAAGTGTCATTTTTAATATAATTATTGTATATTATTAAAACAAAATATTTAAATTTTTTTATTAATATTAATTTTAATTTGTATCTTAACAATATATATTAATTAAATTTTATTTTATTTAATTTAATATTCATAAGTTTATATATATGATATTTATAATTATATATTTATTATATTTAAAATTATTTATTTATTTCAGTAATAATTAAAAAATAGGAAATAAAAAATAAAAATATTAAAAAAGCAAATTATAGCTCTCTATAATTTTTAAATTATTGCTCCCACGTAAATATTAGGGGCACGGCAAACAACACCTTAACTGTTTCGCTAACTTTCATCATGATTTTACAAGTACCGAGAATTGACTAATGGATTGGGTTATTTACTAGTTTGTCTGGGCAGGACTCATGAGTAACCAAGGTTCTGAAAACCGAACCGGTCATCGAACCGCTCTAGCTACTGGTTTACTGGTTTATAGGTTCAACCAGTTTAACCGTAGTTGAACCGAAAAAATCGTTTTATAATAAAATAATAAATAAAATATAAATAAACACATTAAAATATAATTATAGTCTAATATAAATCTTGAAATATCATCCAAATTAAAAGTATTACATAAACCAAAATATAACACCCTGGTATTTTCAGAAGACTCGAAACAAAAATATTAGTGTAACACCCCAAGAATGAACAAACACATAAGCATAAAACAACATGAAGTTAAATAGCAGAAAAAGCTGACTCTTACTCAAACCAGAAAATTAGTTGCAGAATTTCAATTTCAATTCAAGAGAAATAAACAAACAAAACCTACCTATCAATTAGTTGCAGAATTTCAATTTCAATTTCAATTATTCAGTTGAAAAATCAGTTGAAACAAGCAAACAATTATTCAATCAATTACTCAAAAAACCCCTCATGTAAACAATGGAAACAATGTTTATTCACGATGAGTTGCTTGCAAGAAATTAAAATGTGCATATACACAGATAGAGTAGGTAGAAAGAGATGTAGAGAGTAGACTAAAAGAGTTTAATTTGGTGATTAAACTGCAGAATTCAACAAAGTAGCAAGACCTCTTCTGCAATTAAGCTCACAATCTAAACTCATATCTAACAAATAGCTCAAAACTTCAGGCCATCAACACACACCAATACAGGCAACAAAGATCAAACAAATCATCAAATTGCTGTGTGTAATAGTAACAATGCATGTTGCAATTGCTCAGATACATTCTTTTAACTTTGACAAAAACTTCATTCAACTCAAGAGAGGGATAATAAATCTTGAATCTTCCTCAGCAAATCCAAATCAGCCATAAATTTTTAGCAAAAAAAATTTGTAAATATTTAAACTATGTACAGAAATACTGGCTTATAACACAGCATCAGAACAAAATGAAACAGGAATTCAGCAAAAATCCTCACTGCACAAGCAAGCAACACGAATCCACACAAATGCTCCTAACTGAATCCAGTGATTAGGCTCAAATTAAAACAAGACTCAGCATCAACAGACAGGACAAGGCAGCAATAAATCAGTATGCAGCAGCATCAATCAAGCCAAATTGGCACAGGAGCAAACCATACAGCACAAACAAAGCAAGAAAATCAATAGAACAGCAACACTTTCAGTCATCATCATTATTCAAAACAAACCTAAATCCACTATCCAGCTCAGATTCGCTAATCACTTAATCAACTAACATGCATTTCTAACTAACTAAGCTAATCAAAATTAACTAGCTATAGCAACAAAATGAATAGAACAGGGGAAGGGCAGAGACCTGGAAGACAGAGAAGAAGCAGAGATGGGGGAAGGGAGAGTGAGAGTGAGGCAGTGGGAGACAGCGAAGGCACCTTCTCAGTTCTCCACGGCTGCTGCGGTGGCTCGACGGCGGTGGCTCGACCCGTGTGAGAGTGAGGCGTTCTCACTTCTCAGTTCTCGATGGCTCTAGGTGGCGCGACGGCGGTGTCTCGACGGCGGTGTCTCGACGGCGAGCCCTCGACCCGTGTGACGCGGTGACGCCAGTGACTTCAGTGAAGCAAGCTTGCTCGAAGAAGAATCATCAACAATGGGAACCACTGAAGCAGAGAGAGCAGCGAAGCCAATTAGGGATCTCAGTCTCAGCCTTGGGAGTTTTCCTAATTTAGGGGCAGCGTTTTGTTGCTAACTTAAAAACCGGTCGGGTCACGGTTCGGTTCGACCGACCGTCCGGTTCACGGTTCGACCGGTCCGATTGGCCGGTTCGAACCGGTTTTCAAAACATTGTGAGTAACATACTAATAGTTCCAATTGCGCGCCACGTATATACGTAAATAGCTAAAACATAAAAACCGGAACAATTGTACAAAATAATTAAAAAAATAGAAGAGCGACGTGTGTACATAGTTCATATATTTGTATTCTCAATCATACACTTTTTTTGTTTAAAAAAAAATTGCAATTGTTTTGTGTATCTGTCAAAAAGAGTTGTTTAAACAGGATTAAGAATTGGCCAATACTCATTTACAGGATATTAATTTTACATATATATATATATATATGATACAAAAAGAACTAAAGAAGACTTATTTTGAGGTAGAACTATATTTTATTTAAAAAATGGTAAAATTCACGCTACACTTATCATTTATGTTTATTTTTTTATATTTTCTATTCATTTTTATTTTGAGTTAGGGAGACTACAAATTTAGTATATAAAAATATGGCTTCTAGCCACCAATAAAACCAGCTATGTATTACTTTATCAAACGATATATATATATACACACACGAATATATATAATAAAGGAGCAATAGAAACTCCGTTGATACTATTCTTTCACTTTCAAAAACATATATTTTATAAGACAAAAATATTATTCAGGTAGAGATGAAGCCTTTGATGCAGGGGTAGAACTAGGTAAAATTTTAGAAAGAAATCAAAAATAATTTTTGTTTCGATTCGATCCAATTGGCATAATGTTTCTATTCGGACGGCCGGTCAAACAAAATCGCCGAACTTGATCCGAAAAATCGACCCGGCACTTCCACCCCTCCAGCGCAGCATCTGACAGCTGGGGAAAAAGGAAACTTCCTAAAAGGTGGGTCTGTTTTTGTGGGACCCATCCTAAATATAGGGTATATAGGGGGAGGGTTCTATCCCTCTCCGAGATATGTCACTATCCCACTTTTACTGTCATCTATACAGATTTTTGACTTGAATGTCGGAATCCTTTTTGCAGGTGACTCCCCCTCCAACACTACAGCCTGTGAGATTGCAAGGTCCCAGCTTTCCACTCTCCTCCTACAAAAACCCGGGAGGTCCGTTCGTTCACCAACAACCAGGTCTAGGCTCCCACCATCTCTCACCCATTTCGCTCGTTCGACCCATTTGGTACTCGGCATACTGAACAATTTTGTAATAAAAAAAGTAAAATAAAATTTTTAAGGGAATTAAACTAAAATTTATACATTATTTATAAAAAAAATTTAAAATTTAGTAGGAATCATTGTCCCTCTTTTATTGTATGAGACTTCGTCCCTACTTTGACAATAATGATATCTAGACATTAATAAAAAAATTACAATTATTTATTTTGTTTTTAATAGTAATAAAAGTATGCTAATATATTTATTATAATTAGACATTAGTCATCTTATATTTTATCGCTAAAAAAATTTTAATAACAAATATATAATTATTAATAAATTAAAAATATATTTAATGACTGCAAAAAAATATAATTACTATTATAAAATGTAATAATAATAACAAATATATAATTTTTATAAAATTATAAATTAAATAAAATATATAATAATTATTATATTATTGTCACTAAAAATAATTTTTATTATAGTGAAAAAGAAGTTATGAACATTGTGTTCATACATCACTTCTATATCAAAATTAGCTTGGTTAATAATATTAACCAAAGATTAATTATACGACTTTGCCTATGTACTACAAATTGATAATATATATGTTATTTTAATTATTAATAGAATTTATTTTTGACAAAATAAATTTTAAAATAAGAAATAATATCTCTTGACCATTAGACATTATTTAATTACTCATGCATATGATCATTTTTTTTCAGACGTTTGAATCTATTATATATAATAAATAACTAGTAGTTATTTAAAAGATGAATACAAAAATAAAGGCAAAATTTGATATCTGAACTAATATTCATTTTCTTTATTTGAATAAAAAAAACTCGTCAAAAGATAAATCAACTTATATTAACGTACAATCATTAAATTTAGAGAATGAAAAGATTTAATTTTTTCGAATAGACCTGTAAAAAATGGTATCGAAATTTGATTTGTATCCAGAACGTTTTAGGTTATATCTCCTTATATTATTTGTGCTTTGATTTTTATTAGAGAAAAATAATTGTTAAATAGGCAAGTTGTTATTTCTTTCTCTTGAAATTTATTTGGTTAAAAATTAAATCTTTTTGAATTGCTTATATGTGTTCTGTGGATTTCTTTTAAAATAATTATATATGTAAGAGAGAGAGAAAGATATTTCTTTTTTTTTTTTGGTTGTCTAGAGAGAGATATCTCATATCACTAACAATACTGAAATTAATATGAGAAAAAAAATAAGGGAATTAATTAACTATGCGTGCTCTTTAATTTCTCCATTTTTTATAAAAAGTAAAAGTAAAAATGAGATTGTTATTTAAATGATGCTAAAAATTGTTAGTTAATAAATATTTTTAAGAATTTAGCTACTTTGTGTTCTAATAGGATATTTTAATATTACATTAATAATTATTTTTTAAGTTTTTTATTTTGAGGTATTCAATGTAGTAAAAATATAAAAAATTTACCCTTTTACAAACTTTTACTAAAATATTCATTTTATTGTATTTTTAAAATATTTCGTTAACACATATGTTAGGAAGATTTATTTTTTTAATTATCCACTACAAAAAAAATGTTGAGTACCGTCGAAAAAATGAATAAAATCTGACAGTAAATTAATTATTGACGGAAATAATCTGACGATATAAATTTTGCTGGTAATTATTTACTGTCAAATTTTTTTATCCGATGATAATTATCATTGAATTCTACGACAGATTACCTACCCGAAAATGTAAGGTCCCACATAGGTTAGGGAGGGGAACGAAGCATGCCTTATAAGGGTGGATACCTCTCCCTAGCATGACGCGTTTTGACGAGTGAGTGTGGGGGGCTTCGGCTATCAATCTATCGTCAAAGGAAAAACCGTGAGGTCTTGTGTGCCAAAACGGATAATATCGTGCTAGCGGGTGGTCTGGGCTGTTACAGATGGTATCAGAGGTGAGGCCTTGTGTGCCAAAGCGGACAATATCGTGCTAGCGGGTGGTTTGGGCTGTTACAGAAAAACTATTTGGTTATCGACAGATGTTTCTGACGATAACGTTGGCACCACAATATACTATTTTTCGCACTATTACCCTTGGATTATGCCTTCGGTAAATCTGACGGTAATGTCAATTTTTTTTAAAAAAATATTATAACACAATTTTTTTATTTTTCCTTTTTAATTCTAATTTTTTATTTAAACTTATCTTTTACACAATTAGTGGTCAAATTATAAATAATAGAAATCAATTATGTAATATTATTAAATATCAAATGTCCAAATAAATTAAAAGACAAATAAATCAAATACAATGAAATAGTAAAACAAAGCCCTAAACCCTAAATATCTTGGTAGTCGTCGTTGTCATTCCCGTGGTCCTGCTGAGGCGTCGAAGAAGTCAGTGATGTCTGTGTCCCACCAGCAGCGCCGCTTCCACTGGCGCGCATTTTAGCCTGGTACAATGCCATCTGTTGCTCCATCCGTTGAAGCCGCTTTAGCCGCTCCCTTCACTCCAGCCCGAGCTCATCCGTGTCCGTCACGTGTGTAAGGATCTCGTGATACCTCTCCCGAGTCTCATTCAGCTCCTGAGCATATTCATGAAGGCTCCGGGTGAGCTCCTACACCTGCAGCTCAAATCAACGCCTTCCTCGGGATCGACGGTTCGACTGGTGGCAGAGGCAAATGTGGAGGTGCGGAGGCTGCTGGCGAAGAACGATCCCAGCCCGTATACGTGGTTTTTGTACGGCGCTAAGGCGGTCTCATACCAAACTGCATCGGGATCGATGATTGAAGCAGCAAAGCCACTGGCATCCTCCCCACTTTGCTGAGATTGTTGAGTTGTGGCCTCCAGTCTCTGCATGTAGGACTCCTGTGTAATATATGTTATTATGATTAGGACGACAACTGTACAGTTAATTGAAAATTTTATATAACAAGATCAGATGTTTACTCACATAATGATCTGCAGACCGCTGATCAGCATATCTCTCTTTGTTCTCCTTCAAAGTGTGGGTGTACTTGAAGGTCTTTGCCAATGTCGCATCGCGATCCAACGACTTCGACTACATATGTTGCATTGAAACAATATGTTAGGATGCCTACTATTGATATGTCAAAGAATATAACTAAGTTAATAACAAAATTAGAGAAGCTACATACCAGCCTGGCCTTAGTCTTCATGAAGGTCGCTGAGCTGCCGATATACTTGGATGACCTGGCCGATGCCATGTTAGCTCTATTTGTGAGATGCTGATGTAGAACCCCTCATCAGTCTTCCAATGAACGTACAGAGCCTTCTTGATTTCGGGCGGAGCCAAGAAGTGAGGTGGTCGCGCCTCTCACGTACATCCTCCAGCATCTGTTGTATCCGCCTACCCATACGATGGTCGTGTATCTTCTTGATGATGAGATCGTGCTCCTTGTCTCATGTAAATTTCAACTGCAGAAAGAAACTTTAAAATTAGTTAATCAAAATATATCGTATTAAACAAGTTAGAAGATATAAACTAGCTAAGAAGGTTTGACTATATTAAGTTCTTATTGCCCACTTCTCGCTCTCTGGTCTCATAGGGAATTTTCTTGTAGCTCGGCCATAGATGGTCGTACATCAGCTTGATGATGTTGGTCATCTCCTGAGTACATGCGTTGTTGTTTGGTGCAAACTGATGAGCGGATATTTTATACGCTTTTTGGGGATAATTTCATATAGTTTTGAGTATGTTTTAGTTAGTTTTTAGTCTATTTTTATTAGTTTTTAGGAAAAATTCATATTTCTGGACTTTACTATGAGTTGTGTGTTTTTCTGTAATTTCAGGTATTTTTCTGGCTGAAATTGAAGGAGCTGAGCAAAAATCTGATTCAGGCTGAAAAAGGACTGCTGATGCTGTTGGATTCTGACCTCCCTGCACTCAAAGTGGATTTTCTGGAGCTACAAAACTCGAAATTGCATGCTTCCAATTGCGTTGGAAAGTAGACATCCAGAGCTTTCCAGCAATATATAATAGTACATATTTTGCACAAGGATAGACGACGTAAACTGGTGTTCAACGCCAGTTCTCTGCCCAATTCTG
This sequence comes from Arachis ipaensis, assembly GCF_059453495.1. Lineage (NCBI taxonomy): Eukaryota > Viridiplantae > Streptophyta > Magnoliopsida > Fabales > Fabaceae > Arachis > Arachis ipaensis. The sequence goes on along the minus strand of NC_142438.1, from coordinate 28,436,554 downwards.
GCGTCCAGCGCCAGAAAAGGATCAAAAGCTGGAGTTGAACGCCCAAACTGGCATAAAAACTGGCGTTCAACTCCACAAATGGCCTCTGCACGTGAATTGCTTAAGTCTCAGCCCAGCACACACCAAGTGGGCCCCAGAAGTGGATCTCTGCATCATCTATCATAGTCTACTCATATTTTGTAACCCTAGGCTACTAGTTTAGTATTTAAACAACTTTTAGAGACTTATTTTGTATCTCATGACATTTTAGATCTAAACTTTGTATTCTCTGACGGCATGAGTCTCTAAACCCCATTGTTGGGGGTGAGGAGCTCTGCTGTGTCTCGATGAATTAATGCAAGTATTTCTATTTTCCATTCAAACACGCTTGTTCCTATCTAAGATGTTCATTCGCGCTTAACTGTGATGGAGGTGATGATCTGTGACACTCATCACCTTCCTCAATTCATGAACGTGTGCCTGACAACCACCTCCGTTCTATATACGATTGAATGAATATCTCTTAGATTCCTTAATCAGAATCTCCGTGGTATAAGCTAGAACTGATGGCGGCATTCATGAGAGTCCGGAAAGTCTAAACCTTGTCTGTGGTATTCCGAGTAGGATTCAAGGACTGAATGACTGTGACGAGCTTCAAACTCCTGAAGGCTGGGCGTTAGTGACAGACGCAAAAGGATAGTAAATTCTATTCCAACCGGATCGAGAACCAACCGGTGATTAGCCGTGCTGTGACAGAGCACGTGAGCGTAGTTTTCACTGGAAGGATGGAAGGTAGCCATTGACAACGGTGATCCACCAACACACAGCTTGCCATAGAAGGACGTGCGTGCGTGAACAAGAAGACAGAGGAAAGCAGAGATTCAAAAGACAAAGCATCTCCAAAACTCCAACATATCCTCCATTACTGCATAACAAGTAACCTTTAATCCATGCTCTATTGTTTATTTGCAATTCAACTGATAAACATAATTGCCTTCCTGACTAAGATTTACAAAATAACCATAGATTGCTTCAAACCAACAATCTCTGTGGGATTCGACCCTTACTCACGTGAGGTATTACTTGGACGACCCAGTGCACTTGCTGGTTAGTGGTACGAGTTGTGAAAAGTGTAATTCACAATTCGTGCACCAAGTTTTTGGCGCCGTTGCCGGGGATTGTTCGTGTTTGGACAACTAACGGTTTATTTTGTTGCTTAGATTAGGAAAAATTTTTCTTTTTTGGTTTAGAGTCTTTTATTATTTATCCCTTGTTAAAACACTTTAAATTTATAGCTCAGTTAGTTAGAACGTGGTGTTTATGTTCATGGTAATTGGCTATCATACTTTTCAAAACCTTCTTTTTCATAAATAATATTTTCTCTATTAAATTTTGTGCCAAACTTTAAGTTTGGTGTTTTCCTGTTGATTTCCCTTGATTTTCGAAAATTTTGTTTTGGTTTTCTAAAAATTTTAAGTTTGGTGTTCCTTGGTGTTTTCTCTCCAAATTTTTCGAAAACAAGGAGCATTAGATCTAAAAATTTTAAATCTTGTGCTATTTTATTATTTTTCTCTCTCCTCACTAAATTTAAAAATATCTTTTTTCTCTAATTTTAAAACAAATTTTCGAAAATTAATTTTTAAAAAAAAAATAAAAAAAAAATTTAGATTTTTTTCAAAATTTAAAATCTTTTCCAAATCATATCTTTTTCAAAACTTCCTTACCACTTTTTCTCTCCTCATTTTTTCGAAAATCTTCACATATTTTTATTTATTTTATTTTAATTTATTTTCGAAATAAATAAATAAATAAAAATAAAATTTTTACTTGACATAATCTCCCTTTCTCCATCATGGATCTAAGTGGAAATGAACAGTCCAGAAGGACTCTGGGGTCATATTCTAACCCCTCTACTGCTTCATATGGGAGTAGCATCTACATACCCTCCATTGGAGTCAGTAGCTTTGAGTTGAATCCTCAGCTCATTATCATAGTGCAGCAAAGTTGCCAGTATTCCGGTCTCCCACAGGAAGAACCTACAGAGTTTCTGGCACAGTTTCTACAGATTGCTGACACAGTACATGATAAAGAAATAGATCAGGATGTCTACAGACTATTACTGTTTCCATTTGCTGTAAAAGATCAAGCTAAGAGGTGGTTGAATAACCAACCTAAGGCCAGCATAAGGACATGGAAACAGCTGACAGAAAAATTTTTGAATCAATATTTCCCTCCAAAAAGGATGACACAGCTAAGGTTGGACATCCAAGGCTTTAAACAGGGAGATAATGAATCCCTTTATGATGCCTGGGAGAGATACAGAGAGATGCTACGAAAATGCCCCTCTGAAATATTTTCAGAGTGGGTCCAGTTAAACATCTTCTACTATGGGCTTGCAGAAGGAGCTCAGATGTCTCTAGATTACTCAGCTGGTGGATCTATCCACATGAGAAAGACAATTGAAGAGGCTCAAGAGCTCATTGATACAGTTGCCAGGAATCAGCATCTGTATCTAAGCAGCAACCCTTCCATGAATGAAGAGGTTAAAACAGCAACTGCTGAACTCAGTCCTGTAGAACAAGCTGCTGAATTCAATCAGCAATTGGACTTCCTAACAAGGCAGTTAGCCGAATTCAAAGATAGATTACAAGAGACAAGGATGGCTAATATACATATGGAAGAACAGTTTAAGCAAACAAAGCAGCAGCTGTCAAGGCAAATAACAGAAGAATGCCAAGCAGTTCAATTAAGAAGTGGAAAAACATTAAATACCCCACCTCAAGGCATCAAAAAGTCAAGAAATGAGCAACCCACCAAAGATTCACCTGAGGACAGTAAGAGCCCAGGGAAAAATAAGTCTGGCGCTAAAACGACAGAGAATTGGTGGAAGGCTGGCGCTGAACGCCCAGACCATGCCCAAAACTGGCGTTCAACGCCAGAAACAAAGCAGGATTGGCGTTCAACGCCAGAAATGGGCAAGAATCTGGCGTTGAACGCCCAAATAGGGCAGAATCCAGCGTTGAACACCCAAAATGGGCACAGTTCTGGCGTTCAGACGCCAGAAGCAGACAAGGAGCTGGCATCCAGTTTCACTCCAGCTTCTGACTCTGGCACTCAATTGCCAGTGAGGGATCAGACACACACAAGTGCTGATAACAACCCCTCTAAAAAGGCTTCTTTAACCACTAAGGTTGAAGGATATAAAGCCAAGATACCTTATCCTCAAAAACTCCGGAAAGAGGAGCAGGATAAGCAATTTGCTCGCTTTGCAGATTACCTCAGAACTCTTGAAATAAAGATTCCATTTGCAGAGGCACTTGAGCAAATACCTTCTTATGCCAAGTTCATGAAAGAAGTCTTGAGTCATAAAAAGGATTGGAGAGAAACAGAAAGAGTTCTCCTCACTGAAGAATGCAATGCAGTCATTCTAGAGAGCTTTCCTGAAAAGCTTAAAGACCCTGGGAGTTTTCTGATACCATGCATATTAGAAGGTAATTGCACCAAGACAGCTTTATGCGATCTTGGGGCAAGCATCAACCTAATACCTGCATCCACTATCAGGAAGCTTGGCTTAACTGAAGAAGTTAAACCAACCCGGATATGTCTCCAACTTGCTGATGGTTCCACTAAATACCCATCAGGCGTGATTGAGGACATGATTGTCAGAGTTGGGCCATTCGCCTTTTCCACTGACTTTGTTGTGCTGGAGATGGAGGAGCACAAGAGTGCTACTCTCATTCTAGGAAGACCCTTCCTAGCAACTGGACGATCCCTCATTGACATCCAACAGGGGGAAATAACCCTGAGAGTCAACGATGATGAGTTCAAGTTGAACGCTGTCAAAGCCATGCAGCATCCAGACACATCAACAGACTGCATGAAAGTTGATCTCATTGACTCTTTGGTAGAAGTGATCAACATGGCTAAGAGTCTCGAATCAGAGTTGGAAGACATCTTTAAAGATGTTCAGCCTGATTTGGAGGATTCAGGGGACATGAAAGAGCCTCTGAACTTTCTTCTGAAAGAGGAAAAACCCCCTAAACCCGAGCTCAAGCCACTACCACCATCCTTGAAATATGCATTTCTGGGAGAAAGTGACACTTTTCCAGTGATCATAAGCTCTGCTTTAAATTCACAGGAAGAGGAAGAACTTATTCAAGTGCTAAGGACACACAAGACAGCTCTTGGGTGGTCCATAGGTGACCTTAAGGGCATAAGCCCAGCTAGATGCATGCACAAAATCCTATTGGAGGACAATGCCAAACCAGTGGTTCAACCACAGAGGCGGCTAAATCCAGCCATGAAGGAAGTGGTGTAGAAAGAGGTCACCAAGTTACTAGAGGCTGGGATTATTTATCCTATTTCTGATAGCCCCTGGGTGAGCCCTGTTCAAGTCGTCCCAAAAAAGGGAGGCATGACAGTGATTCATAATGAAAAAAATGAACTGGTTCCTACAAGAACAGTTACAGGGTGGCGCATGTGTATTGACTACAGAAGGCTCAATACAGCCACCAGAAAGGATCATTTTCCTTTACCATTCATAGACCAGATGCTAGAAAGACTAGCAGGTCATGATTATTACTGCTTTCTGGATGGCTACTCAGGCTACAACCAGATTGCAGTGGATCCCCAGGATCAAGAGAAAACAACATTCACAAGTCCATCCGGAGTGTTTGCTTATAGAAGGATGCCATTTGGGCTATGTAATGCGCCTGCAACCTTCCAGAGATGCATGCTCTCTATTTTCTCTGACATGGTGGAAACATTTCTGGAAGTCTTCATGGATGACTTCTCAGTATATGGAGACTCATTCAGCTCCTGTCTTCATCACTTGAAACTTGTTCTGAAAAGATGCCAAGAGACCAACCTAGTTTTAAACTGGGAAAAGTGTCACTTCATGGTGACTGAAGGAATTGTTCTTGGGCATAAAATCTCAAACAAGGGAATAGAGGTGGATCAAGCAAAAATAGAGGTAATTGAAAAATTACCACCACCTGCCAATGTGAAGGCAATCAGAAGCTTTCTGGGGCATGCAGGATTCTATAGGAGGTTTATAAAGGATTTTTCAAAAATCGCAAAACCTCTAAGCAATCTGCTAGCTGCTGACACGCCATTTGTGTTTGACACAAAGTGCCTGCAAGCGTTTGAAACGCTGAAAGCTAAGCTGGTCACAGCACCAGTCATTTCTGCACCAGACTGGACATTACCATTTGAGCTAATGTGTGATGCCAGTGATCATGCCATTGGTGCAGTATTGGGACAGAGGCATGACAAGCTTCTGCATGTCATTTATTATGCCAGTCGCGTTCTAAATGATGCCCAGAAAAATTACACAACCACAGAAAAAGAACTACTTGCAGTGGTTTACGCCATTGACAAGTTCAGATCATACTTAGTAGGATCAAAAGTGATTGTGTATACTGACCATGCTGCTCTTAAATATCTACTCACAAAGCAGGATTCAAAACCCAGGCTCATCAGATGGGTATTGCTTCTGCAAGAGTTTGATATAGAAATAAGAGACAGAAAAGGGACAGAGAACCAAGTGGCTGATCATCTATCCCGGATAGAGCCAGTGGAAGGGACGCCCCTCCCTTCTCTTGAGATCTCTGAAACGTTTCCTGATGAGCATTTATTCGCCATTCAGGAAGCACCATGGTTTGCTGATATTGCAAACTATAAAGCTGCAAGGTTCATACCCAAGGAGTACAACAGGACACAAAAGAAGAAATTAATTACTGATGCAAAGTACTACTTGTGGGATGAACCTTATCTCTTTAAGAGATGTGCAGACGGAATTATCCGTAGGTGTGTGCCTAGAGAAGAAGCACAGAGGATCCTGTGGCATTGCCACGGATCTCAATATGGAGGCCATTTCGGAGGTGAGCGAACAGCCACCAAGGTCCTCCAATGTGGCTTCTATTGGCCCACACTCTATAAAGATTCCCGAGAGTTTGTACGTAATTGTGACAGTTGCCAAAGAGCTGGTAATCTGCCTCATGGTTACGCCATGCCTCAACAAGGAATCTTGGAAATTGAGTTGTTTGACGTATGGGGAATTGACTTCATGGGACCTTTCCCACCATCATACTCAAACACTTATATTCTGGTGGCAGTTGACTATGTATCAAAATGGGTTGAGGCTATTGCCACACCCACCAATGATACTAAAACAGTGCTGAAGTTCCTCCAGAAACATATTTTTAGCAGATTTGGTGTCCCTAGAATACTAATCAGTGATGGGGGCACTCACTTCTGCAATAAACAGCTTTACTCTGCCATGGTTCGGTATGGAATTCGCCACAAGGTGGCCACTCCATATCATCCACAAACCAATGGGAAGGCTGAAGTCTCTAACAGAGAATTAAAGAGAATCCTGGAACGGACAGTAAATACCCGTAGAAAGGATTGGGCAAGGAGCTTGGATGATGCTCTGTGGGCTTACAGAACAGCATTCAAGACCCCTATAGGGACCTCTCCATACCAACTGGTGTATGGTAAGGCATGTCACCTGCCCGTGGAACTGGAACATAAGGCCTACTGGGCAACCAGATTCCTAAACTTTGATGCCAAATTAGCAGGAGAAAAAAGATTGCTCCAGCTAAATGAGCTAGAGGAGTTCAGATTCACAGCTTTCGAAAATGCCAAGCTATATAAAGAAAAATAAAAAAAGTGGCATGACAGAAAGCTGTCATCTAGAATCTTTGAACCAGGACAGAAGGTTCTGTTGTTTAACTCTAGACTCAAGCTATTCCCTGGGAAACTGAAATCCCGGTGGAGGGGACCATACGTGATTACAAGTGTATCACCATATGGTTATGTGGAGCTTCAAGATATTGATTCTGATAAGAAGTTCATTGTCAATGGACAGAGAATCAAGCATTATCTAGAAGGCAACATTGAGCAAGAATGCTCAAGACTGAAGCTAGATTAAAAGCTCAGCAAGGTCCAGCTAAGGACATTAAAGAAGCGCTTGTTGGGAGGCAACCCAATTTTTATTTACTTTCATGGTTTTTCATGTTTTATTAGGTTCATGATCATGTGGAGTCACAAAACAAATATTAAAAATTGAAAACGGAATCAAAAACAGCAGAAGAAAAATCACACCCTGGAGGAAGCACCTGTCTGGCGTTCAACGCCAGAACAGAGCATGGTTCTGGCGCTGAACGCCCAAAATGGGCAACATCCTGGCGCTGAACGCCCAGAACAAGTATGGTTCTGGCGTTCAACGCCAGAAATGGCTAGTAAATGGGCGTTGAACGCCCAAAATGGGCACCAACCTGGCGCTGAACGCCCAGAGTTGTGTGCAAGGGCATTTTGCATGCCCAAATTGGTGCATGGATGTAAATGCCTTGACACCTCAAGATCTGTGGACCTCACAGGATCATTTCAAGATCTGTGGACCCCACAGGATCCCCACCTTCCCTCCTCATAATCCTAGTTTTTTTTCTTTCCACATCTTCTTTTTCATCTATTCCCTCTTCTTTTGCTCGAGGGCGAGCAACATTCTAAGTTTGGTGTGGTAAAACAATTATGTGAAGGATCTATAGCTCAGTGGTAGAACATGTGGCTGCAAATCAAGAGATACCTCAGGGGATGCACTTCCCTCCACATAATTATTGGAAGCAACTGAGGATAGAAATACCAAAAATCACTAGGAATCAAGCCACAAAGGCAAGGAAGAGACATAAAAGAGCTCAAGAACATCATTGGTGCCTCAAGAAGGAAATGCCATCATCACTAAGGTGGACTCGTTCCTTGTTCTTACTTTCTCTGTTTTTCGTTTTCTCTATGTTAAGTGCTTATCTATATTTGTGTCTTCATTACATGATCATTAGTAGTAATTAGTGTCTAGTTTGATTTTATCCCCAATTAAGTTATAGTCTATTTTTCTCATCATCAGCAAACATGAATAAAATAGTAGATCTTTTGAATAAGAGGCAATAAAATTTCGAGTTTTTAATAAGAAAAATTCTAATTAGTAACATGTGGTGGCAACGCTTTCTGTCTTCTAAATGAATGCTTGAACAGTGCATATGTCTTTTGAATTTGTTGTTTAAGACTGTTAAATATGTTGGCTCTTGAAAGAATGATGAACATGAGACATGTTATTGATAATCTGAAAAATCATAAAAATGATTCTTGAAGCAAGAAAAAGCAGCAAAGAACAAAGCTTGCAGAAAAAAAAATTAGAAAGAAAAAGAAAAAGCAAGCAGAAAAAGCCAAAAGCTCTTAAAACCAAGAGGCAAGAGCAAACAGCCAATAACCCTTAAAACCAAAAGGCAAGGGCAAATAAAAAGGATCCCAAGGCTTTGAGCATCAGTGGATAGGAGGGCCTAAAAGAATAAAATCCTGGTCTAAGCGGCTAAACCAAGTTGTCCCTAACCATGTGCTTGTGGCGTGAAGGTGTCAAGTGAAAACTTGAGACTGAGCGGTTAAAGTCAAGGTCCAAAGCAAAAAGAAGAGTGTGCTTAAAAACTCTGGACACCTCTAATTGGGGACTTTAGCAAAGCTGAGTCACAATCTGAAAAGGTTCACCCAGTTATGTGTCTGTGGCATTTATGTATCCGGTGGTAATACTGGAAAACAAAGTGCTTAGGGCCACAGCCAAGACTCATAAAGAAGCTGTGTTCAAGAATCATCACACTGAACTAGGAGAATCAATAGCACTATCTGAATTCTGAGTTCCTATAGATGCCAATCACTCTGAGCTTCAATGGATAAAGTGAGATGCCAAAACTGTTCGGAAGCAAAAAGCTACTAGCCCCGCTCATCTAATTAGAATATGAGCTTCATGCAAAAAACTCTGAGATATTATTGCTTCTCAACCTATTAGTCTTCTATTTTATTTGTCTAGTTGCTTGAGGACAAGCAACAGTTTAAGTTTGGTGTTGTGATGAGCGGATATTTTATACGCTTTTTGGGGATAATTTCATATAGTTTTGAGTATGTTTTAGTTAGTTTTTAGTCTATTTTTACTAGTTTTTAGGAAAAATTCATATTTCTGGACTTTAATATGAGTTGTGTCTTTTTCTGTAATTTCAGGTATTTTTCTGGCTGAAATTGAAGGAGCTGAGCAAAAATCTGATTCAGGCTGAAAAAGGACTACTGATGCTGTTGGATTCTGACCTCCCTGCACTCAAAGTGGATTTTCTGGAGCTAGAAAACTCAAAATGGCATTCTTCCAATTGCGTTGGAAAGTAGACATCCAGGGCTTTCCAGTAATATATAATAGTCCATACTTTGCACAAGGATAGACGATGTAAACTGGCGTTCAACGCCAGTTCTCTGCCTAATTCTGGCGTCCAGCGCCAGAAAAGGATCAAAAGCTGGAGTTGAACGCCCAAACTGGCATAAAAACTGGCGTTCAACTCCACAAATGGCCTCTGCACGTGAATTGCTTAAGTCTCAGCCCAGCACACACCAAGTGGGCCCCAGAAGTGGATCTCTGCATCATCCATCATAGTCTACTCATATTTTGTAACCCTAGGCTACTAGTTTAGTATTTAAACAACTTTTAGAGACTTATTTTGTATCTCATGACATTTTAGATCTAAACTTTGTATTCTCTGACGGCATGAGTCTCTAAACCCCATTGTTGGGGGTGAGGAGCTCTGCTGTGTCTCGATGAATTAATGCAAGTATTTCTGTTTTCCATTCAAACACGCTTGTTCCTATCTAAGATGTTCATTCGCGCTTAACTGTGATGGAGGTGATGATCTGTGACACTCATCACCTTCCTCAATTCATGAACGTGTGCCTGACAACCACCTCCGTTCTATATACGATTGAATGAATATCTCTTAGATTCCTTAATCAGAATCTCCGTGGTATAAGCTAGAACTGATGGCGGCATTCATGAGAGTCCGGAAAGTCTAAACCTTGTCTGTGGTATTCCAAGTAGGATTCAAGGACTGAATGACTGTGACGAGCTTCAAACTCCTGAAGGCTGGGCGTTAGTGACAGATGCAAAAGGATAGTAAATCCTATTCCAACCGGATCGAGAACCAACCGGTGATTAGCCGTGCTGTGACAGAGCACGTGAGCGTATTTTTCACTGGAAGGATGGAAGGTAGCCATTGACAACGGTGATCCACCAATACACAGCTTGCCATAGAAGGACGTGCGTGCGTGAACAAGAAGACAGAGGAAAGCAGAGATTCAGAAGACAAAGCATCTCCAAAACTCCAACATATCCTCCATTACTGCATAACAAGTAACCTTTAATCCATGCTCTATTGTTTATTTGCAATTCAACTGATAAACATAATTGCCTTCCTGACTAAGATTTACAAAATAACCATAGATTGCTTCAAACCAACAATCTCCGTGGAATTCGACCCTTACTCACGTGAGGTATTACTTGGACGACCCAGTGCACTTGCTGGTTAGTGGTACGAGTTGTGAAAAGTGTAATTCATAATTCGTGCACCACAAACCTATCAACAATTCACAATCAAACCAATATGACAATATAAATTAAAACTTCAGAAGAAAATAATAATATATAGAGAATTTTTTAAAAAATTTGGCAGAGTTTCATCTATAATTGGAACGCGCCACAAATTCAATCCATCAACAATTAACTTAAACAGCACCAGTTGTCAACAATCAATGAACATGATATATCAAACACTTTTAGCAATTCAAACCTACAACCCTAAATCAAGTAAAACTAGAATTAACTATCAAGAATCACTAATCACAATATATAAAACACTTCAGTAGTTCAAACCTACAATCCTAAATCTACTAAAACTAGAATCAACAATCATACATTTTCAGCATACAGAAGACTTAAAGTAGTACTTACATCGTTCCGCCATTAGGCCAAATTGTCAACCATACGATCGGAGGTGGTGGAGGGACATCAGTTGGGTTACTTTCATGAGAGGATTCCGGGGTGACGGTGTCCGTCGCTGGAGGCAGCATCGCCGAAACATTGGGTTACTGAGCGGATGGAGGCGGCATTATCGCCATAGACGTAGGGACGTAATTGGGTTAAGGACCATGATAAACGGCTAGTCCGATGCACCCACAACCTGTGACATCATCGGGGTAGTCGGAGTAGAGGGAGAGGATCCAGAATTCTCAGGAGTACTGGAAGAAACCCTCCCTCTACCACCATGATGACCACGACCACTAGGCTGATCCACAACACCTCTACCTGTCGTCATGTCTGCAAAGAGCATACCAATTAAACAAGGAGAACTAAATCGACAATAAGCAACACAAATCAACAATAATCAGAAATTCAGAACAACAAATCAACCTTATAAATTATAATAACTAATTCATAACAAATCAACCATAATCAAAACATGTTTTAATTAGAATCGGAACAAATTTAGTACCCTATGTTCAAAACAAGTTCAGTACCCTAAGTTCAAAACTAGATAAGGAACACAAATCTGCCAATGTTCTAATTAAAATTGAAACTACACAAGTTCAGTACCCTAAGTTTAGAATTTTAGAAAAGCATAAGTTCAAAACAACTTTATTACCCTAAATTCAGAACTAAATCTATTCTATTATATAAAAATTGGATTTCTGCACTTAATGATGGAGTTGACGTGGCATGCTTCGGAGAGTATTTCCCGATTTAATTATTTTAACTCATTCAATATAATTTATTGCAATGACTTAATGATTTCAACTAATTGATTTGATTAAATATTTAAATATCAATATAATTTAATATAATTTATATTACTTAATTAATTATACTACATTAATTGTAATTCGTTATATTAGTGAATTAGTTTTTTTATTTATGAAGTCTAAAATAAAATAAATAATTTATTATTTATTCTAATTAAATTTATTAAATTTAATTATATATTATATATGAATTAACGTTAATTTATAAATTATTTTATATTATAATATTCAATCAAATAAATTGTAAATTACTTTAAATTATATACGCACGGAAAAATAGATTTAAATGTGGTTTATATAGTATAGATAGTATTTAATTAAGAACAGTGCATTTTTAAGTGTTTTGATATGACTTAATTATATCAACTAATTGATTTGATTAGATATTTAAATATCAATGTAATTTATTATAGTATATAATACTTGATTAATTTTATTATATTAATTGTAATTTTTTATATTAGTTAATTGGTTTATTCATTTATAAAGTTTGAAATAAAATAAATAATTTGTTGTTTATTCTAATTGAATTCATTAAATTTAATTATATTATATATAAATTAAAGATAATTTATAAATCACCTTATTTCTTTAGCCTTTTATATTTCATAGATTGTTAAATTTTAAGTTTTATATTTCTATAAGCAAAAGTAATATAAGGCAAAAAAAAATTTCATTCTAAACGGAATTATTCTATGTATTATTAACTAATATCATTAGATTTGATTTATTAAAAATATAAAATAATTTTATATAACAAATTATTAATTAAACTCATTCTAAAACATAAGAAAAATAAATTAATTTTTTAGGCGGCCCAATGTAGATTTATAATTTATACAACAATCAAACAAAGCATAGAACTTGTGAATTGTAATAAAAAGGGAATGAAAAAGTAGGGCCTACACCATGTTGGCTTGCTTGCCTCCATTGCATCTTAACAAAACATGGGCCTATGGAGACTAATCCCGATTCTAAACTGGGTAGATAGAAAACCTACCCAAATCTCATACAATTAATTTCAACCCGCACCTAAACTCATGTTTTAGTCTTTTTGGGTCTTCTCTCTCTCAGCAAGTAAGCATATACGCCAGCAATGGAGAACGGCATCTTGGCACTGGCAACTTCAAAATGGCAAAGATGAGAAGACTGGTTGCTTATACGGCGACGGGATGATGATGGAGTTGTGCCGGTGAGGAGGTCGACGAAGATCAGAGATGCTAATGTGACCAGAGAGGTTAGATAGTGGACCAGCAAGAGAAGACTTTCACTGATGTTATTATCGTTCAGATCGCTGTCGCACCGGGATGCTCCCTATCTGTAACTGATGGAGGTGAGCTGCTGTAAGGAAGGCATGGATTCAGATCTTATTTTAATTATTGTGTTAATATATAATTAATTTTTTGTGTAAAATATAATGATATTATACATTAAAGTATTAAATATTTGAATCCATTATATGTATATTCTTCCTTTTGGGTGAAAATAAATCTGTTAGTTAATACTTAATACTTAATATTTTGGAATTAAATCATATTTTTAATTTATTCAGTTATTTTTGTTGAAATAAATATTTTATAGAAATTTTATTTGTTTATTTAGTTGGACATTGGTACTGTGTGTAGAAAGTGAATAATAAAATATTTTGCTTTGTAAAAAAAATAGGGAACAACTATGCATACTTCTGTATATAAGGATCTGATATCTGTATTCAAATCATTGATATCGGAGGGGGCTATGTATGTTTTTACATACTTTGGAGTTAGCAATAACTGTGGGTTGTACCGCACAGCATCACATCATTTTCGATTATTTTTTCAAAAAAGAACTACTGTCTTATCCTCTTTCTGTGATGCAATACTGTTATATGGTATTAAGTTGGCTCCTTTTAGAAAAATTATGGGATATTCTCCTCAACATCATTTTTTGGTTGGTAAGTGTATGATTTATGACAAGTACATAAGTTGATTTTTCTTTTGTTTTTATGACAAAATATCACTAAGACGGGTGATTTGTGCACAATCTTCTGTTTGATATTTATTTTAGACGTTGCTGGAGTTATGACCGGTGTAGAGGGTGAAAGGAAATATGTGAAGGATGGCAAACTTATTGACATATTGGTCATTCATATTGAGAATGAGGAGTGCATTTTTTCGATGCCCTTACTCAACACTTAATATGTTTATATAAGCAATTTTTTATTTTCTAAATAATTTACATTTTCTTTGCAGTTTAAAGCTTAATATTGTTGTTCTTCGAGAGATAGTAGACCGGATCAAGGGTCTTGTAGCAGTGGGTGAGCAACAGCTACCGGTAGTTATTTTTCAATTTGCAAAAGTAAATAATTTTTGAGGTATGTGAGGATTTTACTACTATCGAATAGTTATATCTTATTGTAGCTATTTCTACTAATTATTGAGATACGATTCAATAGGTATTTTTAGTTTTAAAATTTTATGGTGTGATGTTATATATGATAGTAATTTTTTTTATTTTTAAATTTTAGAGTGTGATACTAGATGTCATAGAAGCAAAATTATAAGTACTGTGTTTTGTGTTTTAAACTTTTGATCATATGAAATTACAAGTGAAATTATAGAAAATAGTAATAACAATTCCGGCAAATGACTGGCGTTCTAGAAATTAAAATTTGAAATGATAAAAAATATTATTATATACACGTGGATAAATTGTATCACCAGTTTTTTATTTTTTTATTGTAAATTCTATGTTGAATTACTCAACAATTAATTAATCAATATATAATTTTAAGCTATATTTTTGTTATTATTTTATATTTACAATAAATATTTTTTGTATAGCTCATTGCTAAAATAAAAAAATTTTACTAATTAATTAGGTTCATAATAGATTATAGTTGGTTTTTTAAATCTAAGGACACTTTTGGTTACTTTCCATTTGATAATTTTTCTGTCATGTATAATTGTACAACTCATTTAAGCAATAATTATTGTACATAGGTACCAATATTTTACAGAACATTATATATGGTACTAGGCTCTTGATAAATCCAGATGTTCTTGAGATTGTGATGCTTCGAAAAAAGTATTGTACCAATATTGTGAATTATTTATGGTTGTGTATATTGACTGTATTTTTATGGCATTGTGATTGATAAGTAGCGTGTACTATAGAGAGATCTCGCAGTATCTGTCTGTGCTTTCTAGCAAACTGGCGTATATTAATGAAGATAAAGTTTTATATTCCACTGAGAGGAAGACAATAAAGGAGTTACGTGCGGCTGTGGATGTGAGTGCCTTATAGAAAACTACTTTTTTATGTTTGGTTCATTGTTTGTTTTTTGGACTTTCAAACTGTTCCTATGTAGGTTGGATTCTATGTTGTTCTGGCCACTATTCTTAATGTTAGAACCCGTTCTAAGTTGGTGGTATAAATCTTGTGTTTGCAGCGTGAAGGAAGAAGCTAATGCGGATACATACTTCATCGATGGCTGTAATAAGGACGTGAATAATGTGGTTGATAGGTACGACTCTAATTGGACTTATTTGTGCAATCCTTTCATAAAAAGCAATAAAGTTATGTAATTGATTATGTCTCTTTTTAATTTATTTAGCAATATCTAGCTTAATACCAACAATTAGTAGACAATAAGAGAATAATTTATTAAAAACAAAAACTGCTTTGATTGATGAAAATATTGTCTATCCATATAAAAAAAATGACAAAATGAGATAGAGTGCATAGAAAAAATTCATATACCTACAACAATTTTATACCAAAGTCTCCTCTACTAGACTAAAATCTAGAAAATTGATAAGCCTAAAAAGATTGTGTTTAAGCATTTAAATTATGTTGAATATAATTTTTATGATTTTATTGTAACTAAAGGGTGACATACCAAGTGTTAATTGATGTTTTTGAAAAAAAAAGCACCTAAGTTGAATTTATTGGTTTTTTATGATACTGCTACAACAACTTTTATTGTGTTCGATAAGGAGACCGCAGTTCTACTCGGACGGACCTGTACTGAGACGGTGAAAGAGTTGAATGTATGTGGTTTCTGCTGTTGAAACTATTTGAATGGTTATGATGATTCAATGTCGGATGTGAATATAGAAGATAATTTTATACCATCCTCAGAAACTTTAGAGTTTAGACGGTATGTAAAAATTTTATCTATATGTTTATTTGCATCTTTGTGTACATCATGGACTAAATTGCATCGGTATGAAAACTGAGTATCTAAAGAGAGTTCATTCGGCAGATGTGTGGGATATAAAAAATCCTATTTATCAATGTCAACACCGTAAAGCATGGATGTGGTCTGAAGAAAGGCTTGCTGAATTCAAACAGTCGCCCCAACCAAAGTTTTCATTATGTTGTATGGAAGGAAAGATCGAGCTTCCTCTACTTTCTGTGCCTCCTGATGAGCTCATTCAACTTCATACTGGTGGAGATCAAAGAAGTATTCATTTCCTAAAAAGTATAAAGACATTCAATTTAATATTTTGTTTTACATCAATGGCCGGAAAAATTGACCGTGGGAGTGAACAATGGGACTGCTCCTCCAATTTTTAAGCTTAGGGGTCAAAACTACCATAGCATTGGTAGCTTACTTCCTCCGGATAGTCTGCGACCAACATTTGTCCAACTATATATCTATGACACAGAAAATGAGATTGATAATCGGATAGGCACACTTCGGTAATTTTCATGCAACCAGTCAAACATTTTAGTTATTTTTTATCTGTGAGAAAAAATAACATAAAATTTATTGTGTGTTTTTTTTTTTTTTGCAGTTCCAATAAAGCTATAAATGAGCAGGATAAGAAAATTGTGGCAATATTAAGAAAAATTCTAGAAAAATATAATAGTTTGGCAAAGAATTTTTGCTATGCAAGAGATAGGTACCAACAGAAAAATTTCACAAACATAAAACTTAAGTTGATTAGTAAAAGGACTACAGATGGCAGGACATACAACTTACCATCTGCATCTGAAGTGGCTGCATTGATTGTTGGCGATGTTAAACAACTAAGCAAAAATAGAGATATTATTATAGAGAGTCAAACTAAAAAACTCCAACAGATTGATATTTTTCACCCATCTTATTTAGCCTTGCAATATCCATTGTTGTTTCTATATGGGGAGAATGGATTTTGTTTGGGTATTGCAACATCAGATTCTATCTCCGCTAGGCCTACAAAGAAAAACAAAACAATCACTGTGTAACAATTCTTTGCTTTTCAACTACGTACAAAAAAGGACGGGTGAATCTCTGTTAATTATGATATCAAAGAGATTATTCCAACAGTTTCTGGTAGATGCCTACACAATGGTGAAATCAGAGAGGTTAAAATTCTTTAGGTATAAACAACCACAGTTGAAGGTTGATAAATACAAATGTCTACATGAAAGTCTTATAAACGGGGATGTAGATGCTGCAAGGCTTGGCAAAAGAATCATTCTTCCCAATAATTTTTTCCGGTGGACCTAGGTACATGATGAATAATTGTAAAGATACATTTGCAATTTGTAGATATACAGGATACCCGATCCTAACTATTTTATCACTATGACCTGTAACCCTGAATGGGATGAGATAAAAAGAGAAGTGACTCCCATTGGATTGAAGGTAGAAGACCGCCCTGATATATTGTGTCGAGTTTTCAAGATCAAACTTGATGGTTTGATTGATGACCTAAAAGAGGGAAAAATCTTTGGCAAAATTTTGGGATATAAGTCTGTGTTTATGCAACACCTTATTAAAATCTTATGTTGTAATGTTTTGCTCATTTGTCTTTTTCAATTTTCAGATGTTTACACTATAGAGTTTCAAAAGAGAGGGATTTCGCATGCACATATTCTTTTATTCATGAGTATCGAGTTCAAGGCACAAACACCAAATGACATAGACAAACATATAAGAGCTAAGATTCCTGATAAAAATGAAAGGCCAAATCTACATGGAGATGTTCAAAATTACATGGTACATGGTCTATGTGGTCCGTACAACAAGAATTCACCTTGCATGAAGAATGGATCCTGTTCAAAGTTTTATCCCAAAGAGTTTAGACATCGAACACTCATTGATGAAGCCGGATTTCCCAAATATAGGCGTACGGATAACGGCCGAACAGTGAAGAAAAGGGAATGTATACTAGACAATAAGTTCATTGTTGCTTATAATCCAGAATTGTTGCTCAAGTTTGGGTGTCATATAAATGTGGAATACACATGCCAAACAAGTTCTATTAAGTATCTGTTTAAGTATGTACATAAGGGCAATGACCACGTAAAAACTACCCTATACAACACTGGTGATCCGTCAGAAGCCACACAAGTGTTGACAAAATTAGGAATTACTATGATTGTAGGTACATTTCGGCATGTGAGGCAGTCTGGTTTATTTGGATACGAAATCCAAGAGAAAGAACCATTTGTGATTAGACTTCCATTCCATTTGGAAGATGAGCAACCTGTGGTTTATAGTAAAATTTCTAATGTGAATGATATCGTCGAAAGAGCAATATCTCAAGTCCATGTTTTTAGGATGGATGGCGGCGAACATGTCATATCCCTATGTTCGAAGTCTGACTTATGCTGAGTTTCCAACCAAGTTTGTTTGGAAGGACGATGCTTCAAAGTGGTTTCTTCGAAAGCAAGGCTTCACAATTGGAAGGTTGACTCATGTACCTGCAGGTAATGACGAGTTTATATTCAATTTCGATCTTATTTATTTGATGATTTAAATTTAAAATCTTAACAGCATGTACCCCATGTCCATTTTATTCGATTTATCTACACTAGAAAACAAATGTTCAAATAACTTTTAGCAGTTATAATCTGTAGATTACACAATTTTAGAATTGTTCTATATTTTTTAGAAAAATTAATCTTATGTGGATGTGTAGCTACATAATAATTGAAATCGCGTAGCCTAATCCATTTAGCAATTTAAAAGTTGGATTTTAACCAAGTTTTTTACAGCAAATACCGAAAAATATTACCAACGACTTCTCTTGAATACTCAAAGAGGATGTATGAATTTTTGAGATATAAGAACAGTAGGAAGAACAATTTATGCTACGTATAGAGATGCATGCTTCGTCCTTGGACTCTTGCAAGATGACAGAGAATTCATGGATGCAATTAAGGAAGCAAGCTCGTGGGCCTCAGGATCATATGTTAGAAGGTTATTTGTTATTCTATTAACATCCAACAATATCTCAGGACCAGAACATGTCTGAAATAGATGTTGGCATGAACTCTCAGATGATATTTTGTATCGACAGAGAACCGTGATGAACATAAGGGGTGAGTTTTTATAATTGCAATTATAAAAGTTCTTCATTATTGATCATTTTTAGTTTGATTGAATTTTTACAGTATCATATAATATGCAGAGTTAACCATGTCAGATGATGAGATTAATCAGTTGTGCTTAATGGATATAGACAAGATCTTACATTCTTATGGTAAAACCTTGAAAGACTATCCTCCTATGCCTTTAGCAATTGACGTTGATAGTTCATTGTTAACCGAAAGGGTTATCAGCGAAGAGCTAAACTTTAACAGGGATGATTTAAAGAAAAATGCCTCAAACATGTTAGCCATCACAATACCTGAGCAGAAATATGCATTCGATAAAATTGTTACAGTTGTGTATTGTGATGAAGGGATTTTTCCTTTGTGTATGGTTATGGGGGTACTGAAAAAATATTTCTCTGGAACCTTATGTCTGCTGAGATTCGCTCAAGGGGTGATATTGTGTTAAACATTGCTTCAAGTGGTATTGCATCTTTACTTCTTTCCAATGGAAGAATGGCACACTCAAGGTTCAAAATACCGCTGAATATAACTGAGGATTCTGTATGTAACATCAAACCTGGTTCCCCTCAAGCAATGCTGCTGTCGAAAGCCAAACTTATAATTTGGGATGAGGCTCCAATGGTTAGTAGGTACTACTATGAAGCGCTTGATAAATACTTAGGTGATATAATGAGATTTTCTCCAACATATAACAAAGATTTGCCCTTTGGAGGAAAAGTGGTTGTACTAGGTGGAGACTTTAGACACATTCTTCCTGTCATTTCACGAGAATCGAGACAAGATATCATTCATTCAACCGTGAATTCGTCTTACCTTTGGAAGTTCTGTTAGGTGCTCAAACTAACAAAAAACATGAGACTCTCTGTAGGGACGACTGCTTCAGATCAAGATGAGACAGAGCAATTTGGTGAGTGGTTATTGAAAATTTGTGATGGTCTAACATGTGACAATATGGATGGTGAATCTGAGATATGTCGTCAAGGAGATATTGTTATTCCTTTTTCGGACTAGGAATTTGATGAGTTGGTTCATTTTTCTTATCCAAATATTTTAGATAACATGTCCTCAAAGGATTTTTTCAAAGCAAGAACTATACTGGCTCCCACACTGGACATCATTGAAGAGGTCAACAACCATCTGATGACTATCATTCCTGGAGGGAAAAATTATATTTTAGTTCAGATTCGATTTGTATGGATAAAGGGAATATGGAGAGTCAACTAGATCTTTATGGTCCTAAATTACTGAATAGCATAAATTGCTCTGATTTGCCTCGACATAAATTAATACTCAAGGTTGGTGATCCGGTGATGTTACTGAGAAATATTGGTCTTTGTAATGGTACAAGGCTACAAGTTAGGAAGTTTGAAAATCATGTCATAGAATGTGAAGTCTTAACGGATAACAATGTTGGTCATATTGCTTTAACTCCAAGAATGAATATGGTACCGACAAATGAAACTGTCCCAGTTAGATTCCAACAAAGACAGTTTTCCATAATAGTATCATTTGCCATGACAATTAATAAGTCTCAGAGACAAACTTTATCTCATGTTAGATTGTACTTGCCCAAACCAGTTTTTACACATAGCCAACTATATGTGACACTTTCAAGAGTTAGGAGTAAGAGAAGTTTAAAAGTTTTACTTATGAATCACGTAGGAATGTCTGCAAATTCAACCATCAATGTTGTTTATAGAGAAGTATTTGAAAAAATAGAATTCTAATATAAATATTTTGATTTTATTTTAAATTCTGTATCAATGTATAATTATTTTACTTAAAAAAAGTGTAAAATAATTATTACTCACTATTTTTAAGTTAAACTTTGATTTTGATAATAATTTTATAAATTTCATAACAAAAATTATTTTGTGTTTTTTTTTTTTAAATATCCAAACATATAATATTTTTTTTACTTTTATAAATTTTTCCGTGTTGAGCACGGGTTCATACACTAGTAAGAAACAAAAATCGAAACATGTTTTAATTAAAATTGAAACTAAACAAGTTCAGAATTTTAGAAAATCCTAAATCCAAAACACGTTCAGTGTCCTAAGTTCAGAACTAAATAATCAACAATAAATTCAAACACCAATATAATTCTTATAACTAATAACACAAAATTAATTTCAACATTTAAAATTCGTTCCTAATATAACCCAAAACTAATTAAACTTACAAAGTTGATATAATTGGGTTCAAAAGAACCAACTTAATTAATCTTGTACTATTAAATAAATGCCTCGATCATTCAAAAATTCAAAAGTTTTAGTCAATTAAAAATAAATCAAATTCCAATATTAATGCATAACAATAATAATAATAATAATAATAATAATAATAATAATAATAATAATAATAATAATAACAACAAGCATTGATTTTTAAGAATTAGACGAAAAATTATATTAAAACCTTTGAGGTATATTGACGAACACTTGGCATGCACAAACATAAAATATGCAAAATCAAGATCAAATAGCAATTCACAGCTCTAATTTCAAATCAACAATCAACACCAACAACAAATAATTCAAAACCAATAACAACCAAGCATAATCCAAATAATCCGGCAATCAAATCTCAGTAAAACCAGTCGTAACATAGTGAATCAATATAATTCAGACAATTTCAAACAACTCTAGCAATAATATTCAGCAATTCAGTTCAATAATGCAAACACTTTTCAACAATTTAGAATCTAATAACCTAATCTAACCACCTAAAATCCACTAATAGAAAATTAATTCTAACTAACTAGAAATCAGATTAATGAAACTAAAATTAACTAAAATAGAAATTAAAAATAGAGTAGTAAGCTGGATTGCCAAAATAGAATGGAACGAAAAAGAAAAAATGAGTTGTAGCGGCATTATAATGTTGCCGATGCGAAAAGCGACAAACGAATGGTCGCCGGAGTTGGAAGCTAGTCGGAATAAGGAACAGAGGCTGTGTTGTTGCTCTGTTCTGTGAATGAGAATGAGAGACAGGGGCCGAGCTAGAGTGGGTTAGAGAGAGAAGGGAAGAAAGAGAAGATAGCTGCAACGACTTAGGGTGGCCGGCGGCGACAGGGAAGGAGGAGAAAGAGAGAATGGGTAGAGGGTTATAAAGAGAGACAAATTCGAATGAGGGGGGAAGAGAGTTCGTGCTTCAAATTTATGACACAGTTACTGTCGAAAAACTCCGACGGTAAACCATTGCGAGTCACCAAAACGCAGCGTTTCACTAAGTGGATTTGCTGTCAGATTTTTCTGATGATAAATCCAACCCTAAAAGACGCGCCAATTTATTTTTGTTTCTCTCTAATTATTACCAGTAAATTTACCGTCGGAAACATAAATTCGTCGGTAATTACTTAACCTTATGTATTCGACGCTGTTATCACCTATAAATCCACCGTTACTTTACGACGCTAATTAAATTCGAATACTCAACATTTTTCTTGTAGTAATCCCAACTATAGTAGTACATAGCCAACTAGTAGCCAAGTAATTTAAAAAGTGAAATTTAGGTTTTGTTCGGTTAAAGTATTTAAAAATTAGAAAAATTATTATAAAGGACCATTATGAAGATTTAATTATTAAAAAGAATTTTTAATATTAAAATTATTTAGCAGGACTAATTTTACAATATCTAAGAAAAGGACCAATTTTTTTTTTTATGAAGAGACAAATATATCTTTAGATTATTTTCTCATTTATTTCTTTTTTTTGTAAACATTTTTTTCTAATTATCTATCATACTCAAATCCTTATCCTTCATCTATAACTCATAGAGACATTTGTTGTTGCTCTTACTATTATCATATATAGAGTAGTCAACAATGAATTTCAAACAAATCATTCAAAACTTATGGAATTTGTCTCGAGAGATCTCTTTCTTCAATTATTCAAGGCTTAACCCTTGAATCAAATGCAATAATTGGTGCTGATCTAATTAGTCTCTGGCGTAAAATATTTGTATACTTTTGTGATAGACACCCAGCTCCTGGCAGGTAAGTTGATTTTCGAATGCTGCATTTGGTATACCTTGCAGAAACATTGCTATTGAGTAATATCAAAGAATTTGAATTCAATGTTTTTTTTATGCATGTTTAATTTTTTTATATGTTATTTATATAGTATATTTTTAGTATTCTTAGTACTCTTTTATAGTACGCCATAAATTTTTACTATTATTGTTGTTTATAGTTAATTTTTTTTGTTTAATTTATTTTACCTAATGGGATTAATAAATCATATTATAAAAAGATAATAATAAATATAATATACAAACAATTATAAAAATATATAATATCAAACAAAAAATTAATAAAAATATAAATAATAAATAATAAAAAAATTCATACAAAGAGAAATAATAAAAATTTCATAAATAATACAATAACATATATAAGGGATAAAGTTGGTAAAAGAAAAAATAAATGTTGAATATCAATGGCTAAAAAGCTGTTAGTGAAACGCAAAAGCTCAAAATGGTTGCTTCTTGTAAACGTGATTTTATATACAAAATCACTTCTGTGTTTATAAAGAGAAAAATTAGCCGAACAAAAAATTGAAACTTTCATGAAGTTAGAACATGCTTTTTCTCTTCTAATGTGTTTGCCAAACACACTTATACTTCTTAACACAGTTGGAGAAGGAAAAGTACGTTCCAACTTCTTGAAAGCTTCCATTTTTAGTTTGCCTAATTTTTTGCTTTATAAACGTAGAAATGATTTTGTACACATGTTATTGTATTATTTATAGAATTTTTATTATTTCTCTTTATATGAATTTTTTATTATTTATTATTTATATTTTTATTAATTTTTTGTTTAATATTATACATTTTTATAATTGTGATTTTTGTATATTATATTTATTATTATTTTTTTATAATATGATTTATTGATCTCATTATGTAAAGTAAATTAAACAAAAAAATTAACCATAAATAATAATACTAGTAAAAAATTATAGCATACTAAAAAAAATATCAAAAATACTAAAAATATGTTATATAAAGAACCTATAAAAAAAATATAAAAAAATTAAACATGCATTAAGAAATAACGTTGTCAGATTTTTTGTGATAGATGATACATTGTTTTTTATAAAGTGGTTATATATCATATAAATCATACTAGGGTGTTGAGATTATAGATTTGCACGTAAATCGTACTAGGGTGGTGAGAATTAGATAGTTACACATAAATCGTGCCAGAGATGTGAGTTTTAGGTGACAAATATGATGGGGTGCAGGGATGGTGGGCATGGTTTGGATTTTTATAAATCCAAACTGGATCCACTTCAGAACCAGTTTTATGGTTCATGAAACCAAACCAAAACTGGATTGAAATGAGAAATCGGTTCTAAACCGGTTTGAAAAATAAAAACCAATTTTAAACCGATTTTAGAATTTAAATTCGGTTTTATTTATAAACCGATTTTAAATTCGGTTTTACGTACAAACCGGTTTTAAATTCGGTTTTTTTAAAATCCAAATCTAAAATCCAGTTTTTTTTTTTAAATCCAAATTTAAAATTTAGTTTTTTTTTTTATAAAATCCAGTTTTAAAACCAGACTTTTTAACTAAAAATTTAATTTTAAAACCAATTTTTGAAAATCCAATTTTAAAACCAATTTCTTAAAAAAAATCTAATTTTAAAATTAGATATTTTAACAAAAAAATTATATTCTATTTTGTCCTTAATTAATTTAAAACAAAACACAAACGTATGTCCAAGTTCCTATAACATATATGTGACTGTATATAAGAGAGAAAGCTTTTGTTTGTAGTTCACTGTTTGGAAATTAAATAAATCTGCATAAAGTGGTGGGGATCTATGAATAATGAACATGATGCATTATGGGGGGCCGGCTAAGGTAGCAGAGTATGGTGAAAAAATAATATATAATTAATTTCATAGAGAGTTAAAACTACTAAAGGGGCTGTCCTACACATACATTATATTGTGTGATATTGTTCTTGGGAATCCACGGTGTGATAATATATAATGAGATAGATGAATTCTTATCCATGGATCCACATAAAATTTTTCAACCTACATTAACACTTTTAATCATGAAGCTGAGTAAAGAATCAAATATCCATAGCCGTCCACTCATCTTAATTTCTCTTTCGTTATTATGAGCCAGGTCCCACCGTAATAACTTTCAATTTTCAAATTCGGATCCTAATTTGGATTTGGATCCGGATCTAGATTTAAATCGGTTAATTGGTTTGGATTAAAAAACCAAACCATAAAATTGATGCAATGTAGTTTAGATTTTAAAAAAAAAAAATTAATTTTTTTAAAATAGTTTGATTTGGATTGGGTTTAAAATCCAGAATTTGGATTTTTTTGCCCAGTCCTAATAAGATGTGCGATTTATGTATATGTTGTGAAGCACACGAACCTAGACGATTTATGTGTTTTTGTCCAATACATTTCAAGTATAAATCGTCTTAACGTAACATATTTCATGCATTATATAACACATATCACCTTGGGACGATTTATATATTATATGATTTAGGAGATTTACGTTTTTAAATTTCATTTAGGAGATTCAGGTAATTTCGACCTCCTATTATTTTATTTAAATAAAAAAACCTTAAAAACATATAAAGTTATACATCTAAAATGCCAAAAAATTGATTTTTTTTTTTCAAAAGACAAATTTTATTGGTGTAATAAAATAAAAGGCCCATTTTGGGCTTACAGCAACAGAGAAATGGGAATTCCCCAACTAAGTAAAAGTATTAGATGTTATCTCCTCATTAAGACATAGAACTTGAAAAAGGGTAAAGTGAAAAAGGAAGAGTTTTTGGAGAAGGAGTGTCGTTCTTGGAGTTTCATCAATGGAGGTGAGTCACTGCTTCCAAAGTTCCGGATCTTGCAATAGCTACTACTTCTTGAGGAGAAATGACTTTGGCTTCAAAAATTCTCAAGTTCCTCATCTTCCAAATCTGCCAGGTTAGTATTGCTGCCAAATGAGTTTCTTTTTGCATCTGCCTACGCTCTTTGAGTTGTTCTTGGAGCCATAACCACCATCTCCATGTTTCTGTTTCTTGGTTTGTCCAGGGAAGGTTTGCTATTTTCCAAGCATTCTCTGATTCCGGACACTGGGTGAGACAGTGGAGAATTGATTCTACTGTAGCATCACAACGATTACAGATTGGGTTCACCATTTGGATTCTAGAGTGCAATCTTTCTTTAACTGGTAAGCCTTCATGCATTACTTTCCATAGAAACATTTTAATTTTGGGCTGGCATTTTAACTTCCAAATTGAACTCCAGACTTCTCTTCTTCTACATTGTTCCGACAAAAATTCAACTGGTGCATGGTAGAACTGAAAGGCCAACGTATATCCAGAGGCAACCGAGTAGCATTCATTCTTCTCTTTACTCCAGGTAACGATATCTTCTGTTGTTCTGATGCCTGTGTTCATGATTGCCTGCGCTACTTTTTGTGTGAATGTTGAGGTGATTAGCTCTTGATTCCAATTTTGATCTGGTAGGAGTAGTTCAGAAACCCAAATCGGGTGATTGTGTGAATGGTTGATAATTTGAATTTCATTTGGTTGAATTTGCTTTATCCAGTTGTCCTCTAAGATTTTAACTGAATGTCCCCGTCCAATCTTCCAAAAAATGCCTTTCTCCAAAACTTTTCTACCTTCCAGAACACTTTTCCAGCCCCAAGATGGATTATTACCTGTTTCTGCACGTAGAAAGGTTGAAAATTTAAAATATCTGCTTTGATAGACCTTGTAAATTAGAGAGTGAGGTCGAGAGATCAGCCTCCATCCCTGTTTTCCTAACATTGTCAAGTTAAAAGCCCTGAGATCCTTAAAATTCAGACCACCTTGGTTCTTTGGTCTACAAGCAATCCGCCAATTAATCCACTGCATCTTCCTCTCTGCGTTCTTTTGGCCCCAGAAAAACTGCATTATTGACTTTTGGATGTCCTCTAATAGTGTCTCGGGGAGTTTAAAGCAGCTCAGTGTGTATAGAGGCACTGCAGTTGCCACTGCTTTTATTAAAACCTCTCTGCCACTAGCCGACAGCAAAGCTCGCTTCCAATGCTGTAGTTTTTGCAAAACCTTGTCTTTGACGAAGTTAAATGTCTCTTTTTTTGATCTATTGACTACTGCTGGAAGGCCTAAATACTTGTTCTGGCAGCCAACATGTGGTATAGACAACAGGGCAGCTAGCTGATCACGGACTGATAGGGGAGTGTTCTTGCTAAAGAAAACAGAAGACTTATCTAAATTTATCACCTGACCACTCACTTCTTCATAGTCTCTAAACAACTTTAGTAAACTTTCGCAATCTTTCATTGTCGCCTTACTGAACAAAATAGAATCATCTGCAAAGAATAAATGACTGACCTTAGGGCATCTGGGGTTCAGTCTCAAACCAGAAAATTCTAGCCTCCGTTCTCCTCTGTGGAGCAGACGGGAAAAACCCTCTGCACAGAACAAAAATAGATAGGGAGAGAGAGGATCACCCTGACGTAATCCTCTACATGGTTTAAAAAAACCATGAGGTTGACCTTCCACAGTAACAGAGTAAGAAACCGTTGTCACACACTCTTTGATCCAGTCCATCCACTTTTTGCAAAATCCCATCTTGCTCATAATCTCCCACACAAAAGTCCACTCAACCCTGTCATAAGCCTTGCTCATATCAAGTTTTAGAGCCAATTCATAGTCTCCATAACTCTTATTCTTCAGAAAATGCATAAACTCATGCGCAATTAAAATATTATCGCTAATCAATCTTCCTCTAATAAAAGCGCTCTGAGTATCACTTATCACCTGATTCAGTACCAAAATCTTAGAAATGATTTTATAGAAAACACTACTAAGGCTGATTGGTCTAATGTGCTTCATAGTGTTAGCATTTTTAATTTTCGGAATAAGGCAGATATTTGTATGATTGAAAGCTTTCAACAATTTACCTCCTGAAAAGAAACTCTTGACTGCACTAATTACATCCTTCTGAATTAGCTCCCAATAAAATTGAAAAAACTTTCCTGTAAACCCATCATCTCCCGGAGCTGAAAATGGATTAATAGAAAACACTGCTGCTTTAATTTCACTGTCTGTTACTGTTCTAGTGAGCATTCGGTTTGTGCGAGCATCTACCTTCGTAGGAATTTCTTCTAAAACTTCCGTAGGTTCCCTTGGGTTGTCAGAAGTAAATAGATTAACAAAATATTCCTGAACTACAGCCGCAATACCTTGTTGATCAGAGGCCACATTACCACTGTCATCTACGAGTTCTTGGATTTTATTCCTCCGGCACCTTGACTGAAATTTAGAGTGAAAGAACTTTGTGTTTTTGTCACCCCAATTTAGCCATTGCACCCGAGATTTTTCCTTCCAAAATCGTTCCTCCTGCTCCAAGTTCTCTGCTAACTCAGCCTCCAATATCCTTATTACTGTGCCATCTGCAGCTGCTCCTTTTTCTTTTTCTTCTTCCAATTTCCCCTGCACTCTTCGGATCTGCTGTTTTGAATTTGAATCTGCTGATTTTTGCCATTCAAACAGTTTATGCCTGCAATGTTTTAGTTTTGTAGCCAATTTGAACATGGGTGAGCCCACTACTTCCAAGTCCCAAGCATGTTTAACAATATTTGATACCTCTTCTTTATCGCACCAACGCTCTTGGAACCTGAATCTTCTTCTTGACCTTCTTTCTTCCTTTTCTGAATTAAGGAGCAAGGGGCAGTGATCAGATCCTGTACCATCCAAATGAGACACGAAACCGTTTAGATATTCTGCTCTCCATTCCGTCGACACAAGTGATTTTGGACGTGTGACTTTTAATTTTTGAATTATATAAAATTATAAATTCAAAATCTTAAATGTGTTGTTTTTGGATTTTGAATTTATAATTTTATATAATTTTTATACAATATAATTAACTTAGTCCTATGAAGCATAGATACTTCACCGAGTTATCATATTCATGTATCGGACACATTTTGAACACGACACTCATTGACATTCGTCTGATATGTGTATTTTTGGTGGCCAACCGTGTCTTAATAAAAATGACATTTTTGAACACATTTAAATATCATCATGTATCAGTGTGTCCAATTTTATTCTTAATCTGTATTTTTAAAATAAATTTAAAAATAATATATATTATTATTTATTAAAATAAAAAATTATTTTATATTATATATATATATATATATATACTAGGTCTTATAAAAATTTAAAATTCATATGTCACTCCACGTCTTGTGTTAACCGTGTCCAAATATGTACTGTACACCTCTAATAATGAACTGGTATCACTATAAATAAGTGAGTTCATTGCAAGCATCGATCATTCCCACATCCATTCTCTTGCTTATTATATTATATATAAAAATGGAGTTCCGATGTGCTGTTGCTATGCTTTTCTGTGTAAGTTTTCGTATTCTTTTGCCTTTTAATTTGGCTTATATATTCGCCAAAAAGAGTATAATAGTCCTTCATTCACTCGTATTTTACCCTCACTGCGGGAAAGTATCTATATTTCACTTTCTATGATCTCTTACCACAACTTTAGACCAACTTTCTTCATCCAAAACATTTATTTAATTTGGCTTTCACTGTTAACAATATTATAGTCAAGATTAAATAAAATCAAGTAAAATATTAAGGCAGTGATGAGTTAACAAGAACTGTAGCAGGCTGATTCCTTAAATAAGGAGTATATATGTATGCGTATATATAAGTAATAATTGGCTTTTCCAAAAATACAGTTTAAGAGAGTTACGTTTATATGCACATGCTATCTTGCATGTAATGATGGTGATTACAGGAGCTATATAATTTTAGCAACATTTAAAAAGTGTTATTAAAATAAATAATATTTTTAACTAAAAGATAAAAATAAGAAAGTTATCAAAATGTAAACAATATAACTTTAATTTTAAAAATAATTTTTAAATATTACTTAAGTTGTTTAACCATCATAGGCATTATAGTTATAGCCACCGTATAATTATATATGGTTTGAGTTTCGTTGATTTACGTAAAGTAAAATAATTATATAATAGAATTATGATATCTTATGTTTGGAAGACATGGTACGGTGCAGCTTGCTTTTGCAATAGGAAGCCATGGGCGTGAATTGATACCTGACGAAGATTACTGGCAAGCAGTTTGGCCAAACACTCCGATTCCTAACACTCTCAAGGAGCTTTTAAAGCCTGGAGCCCAAGGTCCATATAACTCCTTAATTATACAGTCACATATTAGAGTTGGATATGGATTATGGTTATGAGAACCAATCTTAATCCACTGATTCAATTCGATTAATTAAAAATTGTTTGTCAAATTAGTCGGATTCAAGATAAAAGAATAAACTAATTGATGAAACAGGTATGATTTTTTAATTGTTAACCTACTAAAATAATACATTATAAATTATTTTATTATATTTAATTTAAATATAGTTAAATTTTAATTAAATCTTAAACCTTTAATTATATCGATTCGGTGATACCACAGGTGTGGTTTTTAGAACTTGGTATAGATCTAACAAATTTCCACCTATTCTGCTCCACATGGACATTCGGTAACCAAAGAAAATTAGCCAAAAACAGCCATAACTTTCCTTATTTAGCATTTATTAATTGTTACGACAATTAATGAATGCTAAATAAGACAAGTTTTGGCTGTATTTTTTGTCTCCATAGCATTACCCATATAATACACCCATCTGCAGAGCAATAATTGCAATTCTTTTATAAAAAACATTAAAAAAAATGTTATAATTATTATTATTATTATTATTATTATTATTATTATTATTATTATTGTAACCGCAAGCGTAATTTAAGAGTTTGATCTTATGAATGATTAATAGGGTAGAATTATCCTAAAATAAGAGTTTTTTGCATGATACTGCGTGCAGATTCTGAAATAAATGATGTTCCGATGAAAGTGGACGACACACAGTACCCAAAAACCTTCTTCTTCGAACATGAGCTATTTCCTGGGAAAAAGATGAACATGCAGTTCAGCAAAATCCCCTTTGCTCAACCATACGGAGTATATACATGGGGCAATGTAATTAAAGACCTCGAAAAAGAGTCCTTCACCTTTGAGGATGCTTGCATAAGAGAAGCCGGCAAGGGCGAGGACAAGTACTGCGCAAAATCCTTATCAACTTTGATCGGTTTCGCCGTTTCCAAGTTGGGAAAGAACATTCAACCGTTTTCAAGTTCTTTCTTGGACAAGCAGAGTGACTACACCATAGAAGGAGTGCACAATCTTGGAGACAGGGCTGTTATGTGTCACAGGCTCAATTTTCAAAGCACCGTGTTTTATTGTCACGAAATCCATGGAACCACGGCATACATGGTTCCAATGGTGGCAGCCGACGGCACCAGAACTCGGGCGTTAGCGGTTTGC
Organism: Arachis ipaensis; assembly: GCF_059453495.1. Taxonomy (NCBI): domain Eukaryota; kingdom Viridiplantae; phylum Streptophyta; class Magnoliopsida; order Fabales; family Fabaceae; genus Arachis; species Arachis ipaensis. The sequence continues at coordinate 28,405,189 of NC_142438.1, read as the reverse complement.
CACCACGACACTTCCGGCATGAATGCGGAGGTTCTTTATCAAATGCTCAAAATCAAGCCTGGAACAGAGACTGCTTGCCACTTCCTTGGAAACAAGGCAGTTATGTGGGTTCCCAACATGGCTGTCAATAGTGTCTACAATAATGCCAATGTGGCAAGTTAATTAACTATGCCTTTGTTGAAGCCTTTTGGGTTGTACTATAATTAAATAATAAACCCATGTAATGTTGAACTGTCTACTTGTACTGTTGAAGCTCTAAACTACATGTGCGCCAATGATTATGATGTAATGGAATTGTGCAGTATATATGATTATATGCTGCTCAATTTTAATGTCTATCTTCTTGTTTGATATGAACTTTCAATATCATATCTACATGGTAAGTAGTCGACATCCAGAAACAACTCTTTTTATTGATTTTTAACTTTTATTAAATGTTCACAATGGATAAAAACCTGGTTTAATAGTTTGATCTACAAGAAAAAAAAATATTCTATAAAAGTTATAAAAGTTAGAAGCAAAAATAGTGCACCAAGTTTAACAAGACCCTGGTTGTTAAAAATTCCTTTGTTATGGTTGGATTCTTTCACCAGATCTGATGGCTCAAGTCTTGTTGGTAATTTGTAAAAGAGAAAGTATAAGAATCAACTCTACTGTGAGTCAATTTGAACAATTTTTTTAAAAATTAAGATTTAAAAAAAAAATAGGATTAGAATATGGGGATGCTCCCATAAAAATTCACTTTGATGAACGGTTGCGGCGGAGGGTATAGCGGCAGTGTGATAAACGGTTGATGACGAAGTACCACGACATAATGAGAGAGGATAAGATGGAGCTTCACGTTAATGAAGTGGTTACAAATTAAAAATTCTATTTTTAAAAATTCAAAATTTTATTTTGAAAAGTTATTCAAATAAATTAGTTAGTATTCTAGTTGGTCATCTAAGGAAATTGTTTATAAAAAATAAATTTTGACTAATTATTAATTGTGAAAAAATTAAGAACAAAAATAGAATTGAATCTTATTTCAAATATTAAGTGTAAATTTAAATTAAAATAAATATTAAAAATAATTTTAAAAAATTTCAAAAATATCAAAAACGAAAAACATACTTAACTCATTAAAATAAAAAGGACTAGCATTAAAACGAGTTAACCACAAATCATATTAAGTACTATTGTTTAAAATGTATTACTACTCTACCTATGATAGCCTGAACGAAAATTCTTCAAAATTTGACGTAGATGATCATAAATGAAATTTATATTGATATTACGGGCAAGAGCTATGGAAGATGTTCAACAAAATAAGGATATTGCCTTGTATTTTTGAGACAGAAAAACGTGTCAGAAAGGAAGAGAAAATGACTAAACGAGAACTGGAGAGAAAGAAAAGAGTGCTATGTTACTATTACAAATGTTGGTCAGCACCAATCACACTAACCTAATTTCATATTCAACCGCTCGTTTTTGTGGTTAGCCCAACTTTTAAAAAACACCAGTTTCTTAGTCCAATTTCAATGCTTATGTTTTTTTTTATCTTCATGGGCTCTTGAAAAATTTTGTATCCTTTTAATATTTCACATTATCTATCGCATCTTGTTTCGATATACGAAGGCAGAGAGGGTTAATACCCAAAAAAAAGGCAGAGGTTAATGTATAGGACTGGAAACTGTTCAATTCAGTACATGAAACTGTTCAATTCATCTAAAAAAACGCCGAAAATTTTATTGCTCATTCAATCTGAGATTTTCTTATTTTATTTCACAATACACGTATAAATACTAGACTTGATTAACGTCTGAACAAAATTATACAAACATAAGGGATTAAGGGCTACAAATCAAAGCCCAAACATGTTTTTTATCAGTCTATTTTCCATTTGTTCCAATACATAAAGGCTTTTAGATATTCACCGTTCCTTCAACAAGGGACTTAAAAATTGAATTGTATTTAATAAATAAATTTTATTAATTTATGTGTATAAATTTTAAAAAATGTGATATAAATTATATTGATTCATATGTATCAATTTTAATAAATATAGGTATAAATTAATTTTTTTGTATAAATTTTTTGTAAATATAAGTGTAAATTATTGTTAATTAAGTATAAATAAAAAATAATAATATTTGTTGGTCATTTAATATTATTCCATTTACTTATTCAGCTAATCAAATCAATAAACAAAATATTGATTGTATAAATAGAAAAACACACGAGTGAGTACAAAGCGCTTTCTTTATAATAAGAAGCAATTATTTCTATGTAATAATACAAACTCAATACATTACATGACAAATAACTACTAGTGGACTCATCAGGATTCAATATCCTAATTTATGGATAGCTTCATTCTTTCTTAAGCTTCTTAGTGATGGTGGCAATATACTTACCTTGGTGAAATGCTTGCTCCAACTCAAGTTTAGTTGGTTGTCTTGATCCATCACCACCAGCATAAGTTCCGGCACCGTACGGATTGCCACCCTTCACTTCATTCATCTCGAACATGCCGCTGCCGAATGTATATCCGATTGGGACAAATAGCATTCCGTGGTGAACCAACTGAGTGATAGCAGTGAGCCTATCATTGATTCCACAATTATTATTATTGGTACTTCATTCATGAGTCCTATTAATTACGAATTGATTGATAATAATTTCAAAAATACTATGTGTACATCAAAATCATTTATCAAATTAGTCATTATATATTTGTATATAAATATATATATTTAATTTATTTTTGATATATATATATATATATATATATATATATATATATATATATATAGTAGATTTAGTAGCTGATTTTTGATACACAAGTAACATGGTTGTAATAGTTGAAAATAAAATTCTTACGCTGTTGTCTCCTGTCCGCCACCTTGAGAACCGGTGCTATAGAAGATTCCGGCTGGCCTGCCAGCGAGCTTTTGTGTCTGCCATAGGCTTCCAGTTGCATCTAGAAAAGATTTGAACTGAGCAGCCATCATTCCAAATCTTGTTGGGAAGCCGAAGACGAAACCGTCACCCTCCGGCAGTTCTTTCGGGTTAATGAGCGGTACATCACTCTTTGGTGGTGCTCCCATTTTGCCAAGCACCTCTTCCGGCAAAGTCTCCGGTACCTGTTCATTAAAACAAATGAATGTCAAACACTCTTCCATTACTAGTAATGAGGTAATGCTACTGAGAATGAATTAACTTGAATATATAATATAGAATACTTAATCAAGAACATGCCTGCCATAGAGTGGCCTCAACACCGTCTACAGAATCAGCACCTTTCTTTATTTCTTCCGCTAGTCTCTCTACATGTCCGTATAGCGAGTAATACCTGCCAATGAAATCATATGAAAAATTATTTATAATATAACAAAATGAATATTGTATTTCATCAAAGAAGATAATAATAACAATAATACAAAACTGATCCAGTAGAGAAGCTAATCTAGAAAGAGGGACATAGCCCAAACATGATTAGAATTTTACAAAGCAAGTGAATTATTATAACATATGGTAGATAAACTTTGGCAATGACATTATATGTATTGAAGAGTGCTTACACAATATAAACTTTTACAGCCATGAGGTCGTTGATCTTCAAAGGAAGTATCTGTGTCTCTGTCTCTCTCTGTTTTTCTATTTATGTATAGAAGAATGAGTTGTTGATGAATGAATGAAAGATGGGGAAGCGAAAGCCATATATATAGTTGCGTATGGGAGAGGATTATTTGATATTGATATGGTAGTTGACTAATGTATATAATTTTAAATTCCTCTAACTTCCTGATTGACGACCCTTTTTGTTTCCTTCCTTTATTTTATATTTCATGACTCCGAAAAACCACTGCTGCAAAATAAAATTGATGATGATAAGATGGTGTCACGCTTACATCGCACTATCTAGCCTTGAACTATTTCAAAATGCAGTAGAAGTTGACAATTTTATTAGAGAAAAAATTGAATGTTTTTAAATCTATCTATTTATTGTGCGAGTTTAAGAGCAATGTGTAATTACTAATTTTGATGCACTATCATTTACCGGTTATTCAATTATATTTATGTATTAAATAATTTTTTAGATAATAAGTAAAATAATAATTAGGTCTTTAAAGATTTTGTCTTTGAATTAATTAATTTTTTTAAAAAAAATATCAATCGCATTTTCCAGAATAATAGACATTGAACTCGTTACATTCTTTCGGTCGGCTTATGTAATGAAACGGAACGAAATTGTTTAGGTGTCCTGTCATATGTATTGACGTGGTCGTTGCTGCCACATCTGTTGGATACCATCGTTTTCAAATATTTTTTTCCTCATTTTGTTTTCAAAGCAATAACAGGTCTTTAAAAATTTTGCTTTTGAACTAATTAATTTTTTTAAGAAAAATATCAATTGCATTTTTTAGAATAATAGACATTGAACTCGTTACATCCTTCCGTCGGCTTATGTAATGAAACAGAACGAAGTTGTTTAGGTGTCCTGTCACGTATATTGACGTGGCCGTTGCTATCACATCTGTTGGATAACATCGTTTTCAAATATTTTCCCCCTCATTTTGTTTTCAAAGCAATGACGTTGTTTGATCCCAATACTACTAATTTAGAAGTTGGTTTGCACTTTATTTTTTGAGACTCAGAAATCAATGCTTTAAGGTAGTGTTTGAAAGTGAGACTGAGAAACAGAGATTGAAATAAATCTCAGTATTGTGTTTGGTGTAAAGTGGAAGACAAAGATTAAAATAAGAATGAAATTCTAATTTAATTTGCACAAAGGGTAAAGTTAGAATTAATTAATTGAAATAAGGGTATTTTAGGTATTAAATGTTATTTAAATTTCAGTCTCCGTCTCCAAAAATTTCAGTCTCCTATATCCCTACTTTTTGAAGGTACTGAAATACTAAAATTTGGGGATAAAGACTGAAATTTTAGTACCAGTCTCTAGATCAACAAACATAATATTTAGTCCTAGTCTTCTAGTCTCCATCTCAATACCTCAAAACAAATGCTATCTAAGAGATCATAAAATGAAAAATAAGAAATGTTTTTGAAGTTCTATATCTATTTTGAACATCTTATTTAAAAATTAAATATTTTTAAATATATTTATTTATTTATATGTGTTTAAAAATAGAATTTAATTTTAATATACTGTAATTAGTTTTATAGATCATTTAATCATATTTAGGTTTTAAATGACTTTTAGATAATCAGTTTAAAAATTAATTATATTTGTTGATAATGAGTTTAGGTAAAACTCTTTTAATATTACCGGTATATAAAAATTAAATTATTAAAACTAATTATAATCATTCACTTTGATCTTTTAATATATTTTTTATTTTTGTTATAAATCAAGTAGAATGATTTTAGTTACTATTAGACAATGCATTAAACGTATTTTAGAAATGTATAAAATTTGTTTGGTTCGTAGGTCTTTTTGATGTGTTTTTATTTGTAAACTAGAAAATTATCAAGTAACATTAGAAGGGTAGCTTTTCCTAAGATATATTTGCATATAAAGACAAAGATAAGGTGTTTTTATAATTGGTTCTCATTGTCTTGTATTATTTCGGCAAATGTGGAAAAACGTAACGAAGAGACGTGCTGCCAAACATGACTCTTGAATTGTTGACCAAGATACTCTGGCTAACAGCAATCTAAAATAAAGATGATGGGTTTGTTAATTTGTTGCGATTATTTTATATAGTAAAAAATTATGTCGCACAGATTCGGATACGACATGATCAGAAATATAGAGATACAAATTTTAAATTTTTATAACATACGAATATATATTATAAAATATTTTTTAGACATTTATAATAATATTTTAATATTTTATTAATATTAAAATATAAATTAGTTTTTTAAATTTTATTAATATTTTTTTAATTATATAAAATATTTAAAGTATTTTTTATTTTAATAAATAATAATATATACTATTTTTAAAATATATGTTAAAAATAAAACTGAACATACTGAGATAGTATTTAAATATGTCTAAACGTGTTCAAAAAATTTTTTTTTATTTTTTATTAAGATACAGTTAAATACAAAAAAATAAATGTATTAAACTCATGTTAATAAATATCGTATTAAAAATATGTCTAACAGTTAACCTCAAGCTTCATAAGTAAAAAAATTAAAAATTAATCTTCATCAAAACTTAGTGTATGCAATATATTGTGAAATTTTGGTTTAATCCCTAAGAATTATCTAAACTAGTATTGTTAAAAATTTTATATTTTAGTTTAGGTATCAACAAAGTATTACAATATGCATATTTCTTTATATCGCTATGTTAACCTTTCATATTTTGACAATAGAGTAAAGTATCGTTTCCAACGTTTGGGATAAATTTTATTTGTGTTCCTAACGTTTAAATCGTCTTATTTGTATCCTTAACGTTTGTAAAAGTGATTCAATGTTATCCTGCCATCAATTACACGTCATGAGCGTTTTAGTTTGAGTTTTAAAAATCTCTTCTTGAAGTTAGAATATAAATGTTTGGGATAAAATCGATTATCTACTCTGAAAAATAGCTCATCAAATGTTGAAACTAATTCCTACAACATTTACATAATTCACTTTTCTAGGGATATAATTGAATCTAAACACAAATAGTGTGTATAATATAAAATCAAACACATCCAAGTGAGACCTAATTGAGAATGAATACATACAAGTGAGAATAATTGAAAAATATAATCTGATTTGTTAGTATAATTGATAGTAGGATAACATTGAATTACTTTTATAAACGTTAAGGATACAAATAAGACGATTTAAACATTAGAGACATAAATAGAACTTATCCCAAATGTTGGAGACAAAAACGATACTTTACTCTTGACAATATTTCTTTCTATCCTTACGATAGCAATTTTAACTTCTTTAAATACTATGCATAATCATTTTTTGACAAAGAAAATGATTATTACTAAATCACTCAATATTTTATATTTATTTTTTTTAAAGTGACGATAATAAAATTTCAATTTAAGAAGGTGGATATACTACTCAAATATTTCATGCAAAAATATTATGTACATAATAAAAATCAGTTATATATATATATATTATTGTTTAACTTAACTTTAATATATATTTTATATTTTATAATTTTTATTTACATCTAATATTATCATATCTCATGCATGATGTATACTAGTTTTTTTTTATTTTTTTTTTTGTTTTCATATGCAATAATAGTTATAGATTAAGATGCATTTGATACAACCAATAATCTCGTCTATATTATGATTATTATTTTCAATTATTATTATTCGGATCCATTCAGCAATTAGCACCAACATGATGGCCGTTCATCGTGTCTGACTTTTGATTTTGTACTCTTTAGAATATAATATTGGGATCAAGACGGCTACACGTGGGAAAAGCCCAACATGTCCAAAGGAGCGAGGGGCTGCTTAGATTTTTGGTTTGCCTCCTAACCAATAAACCAATGAACATAAGATATTAGTTAACTAACACCAATAGAAAAGAGGCAATAATTTAGGAATTCTTTTGAATACCCCCGAAAAGTGTATGTTTCTTCTTCCCCCTACTTTTTAACCACAAAGAACCTGATTTTGGGGGGGGGGGGGGGGGGGGGGTAATTACGATACAAAATCCGAAAATAATGATGAAAATGAATATAGGGCCGTGAATTTTCATTTCTGCCTAAATTTGAGAATTGTAACTATAAATATGAATGTCTATTCTTCTAATTAAATTATGTTGGACGATCCAAAAATTTAATAGTGAACAGTGCAAAAAATTTTAAAGTTGGACTCATATTTATAAAATTATGAAAAGAGAATATTTTTATATGTATAAATAAAGAAGGTGTGGCCTGTAAATGATGACATACAACAGAAATAATAAAATCACTTCTCTCCTTCTTTATATATTCCTCTCTTTTTGTCTTTTACTAAATTATTACATATATTTTTAAATATATGAATCATCTCTATTATATTGAGTAATTATAGTGGTGAATATTAATACTAAAGTTATCTATTTATATTTCTTTATTTTATATCTTTTTTCTCTTCCTTATTTATTTTACAACACGTTATCAGTACGAGACTCTGATTAAATTTTAGGAAGACTCAGGTAATAAATTTTCATTATGTCGAAACTCTCTCATCTTGAATTTAATGTTCTTGATATATCCGGAAACAACTATTTATCATAGATACTAGACGATGAAATCCATCTTGATTCAATGGATCTTAGAGATACCATTAAAGCTGAAAATAATACATCTCAGAAGGATAGAACCAAAGTCATGATCTTCCTTCGTCGTCATCTTGACGAAGGATTGAAAAATTAATATCTCACATTAGAAGATCCTGTAGATCTGTGGAAAGACCTTGAAGAAAGGTATAATAATCAAAAGACGGTGATCTTTCCTCAAGTTTGATATGAATGGACGCACTTGCATCTAAAGGATTTTAAATCCATAAATGAATATAATTCAGCAATGTTTCGAATCACCTCACGAATAAAATTATATGGAAAAAGATAACTGATAATGACATGTTAGAGAAAACTTTCTCCACCTTCCATGCTCACTATAAGAGACACGCTGAATAACGGCGGTTTTTTTAGGGATTTGCGGCGGTTTTTAACGGCCGCAAAACGAAATTCCAGCGGTTCCACAAGCATCGCCTGTAAGGGGGTGGAGATTTGATTTTGCGTCGGTTTTGAGAAACCGCTGGCATAACCGCAGCAAATCAGGTTGGTGATTTTGCGGCGGTTGCAAAACCGCCGCTATTTTGGTTAGTTGATTTAAAAAAATCTGCAGCGGTTTTACAACCGCCGCAATTTTATGTGGGTCTTTTAAAAAAATTGCGACGGTTTTGAACCGCCGCAATTTCATGCATGAGCTTAAAAAAAAAAACTGACCAACTACAATAGTTTATACCATATTTTTTTACTATAACCTATTTTCTTTACATCATATTTATTAAACTTTAAATATTAACATAGAAAAACACTAAATAAACAATATCATGATTAACAAAGCGTAAGGTTAATCAATTTGAGAAGTGAAATAGCACAAAGAATTTTTAAGTAGAAAATCATTGTTAACAGATGAGCATCAGCCAATTGCATGAGATGTTTTTGCAAGCAAGTAATTAAAAAGAACATGTTGAGCCTTATCTTGCAACTGTACTGCACTCTACAGTGAAGGATACAGAGAACTATATATTAAAACCCCAAAAAATTATTCATGTGATTCTAAATTTTCTCACATCACAATAAATTTTGCTAAGATTTTTGCAGGGAGTACAATACCTTTTCATATATCTTTGATGCTCTTTCATATTTGCCAGCCTTGAACAATGTATTCCCTTCTTCCTTCTTCTTTCCAGCTGCCTCTATATTCTCTGGTGTATTCAGATCCCACATTCCTTTTCCTGCATTCCATTTTTATTAAATTAGTGTTATTTTTAATATTGTCAGAACCATAAAACATTAGGAACATAAGACAATTCTCTCTCACCTTTACAAAGGAAACCAGCTCAACTTCATAGTACACGTTGGAGTTGGGAAGAACGGTGGCCAATTCCTGAGTTGACCCAGATGAGCCAAAAGCATACTCAGGATGTATGGTCACCAATGCAACTTCCCCTTTCTTCATGTTCATCACAGCTTTATCAAGTCCATCAATTACTTGCTCCTCGTCAATTTTGAAATATTTTATGCCATTAATTTGGATGACTAAGCATTTTTTATAAAGAAACATGATGCTCAAATACTAAAGCAGTTTGTAATAAGAAGTGTGGAATTGAAAGTTGAGCAATCGAGATATTTATATATATAAGTCAATAATTTCAACTATATCCTTGGTAAATAGAATGAAGATACCTGAATAATAGTGGACTCAAAAATTTCTAACATTGCTTTATGCTTAGAAGACTCATCTGCTGCCAATGTTGTAGGTTCCTTAATACCATCGATGAAGCAAAGCAATTATTGGGTACAAAAAAATTAGCAAAATAAGAAGGTATAATTAAATTGTTGGAGCTCTAATATTGTTAGGTAGTGTGCAATAAACAACCAACCAAGCAGCTATACGGAACAATTCTCAACCTTGAAATGGAAAAAATAATTAAATTTTAGCTTTACACAGAGAAGGTCCATCTAGTACAAATGTATCACTTCGTTGAGGCATTTTATCAAACAACATAAGGACATGAGCCACAATGGGGCTCCCCATGTCACAATTCACAAACGCAAGAAGACACTAAAAAAAAAAAGAGAAATTATATACGAACTTAATGTTCCGATCCATCAGACCAACCCAAACACACAATAGTGGTACCTTCAAATCCTTTAACTCTATACAGCAACAATTAACTTGAATTATAGAATATATAAACAAAATCTATATCAAATTAACCTGAGCATAATCTAAATCAAGAAGATATAGAAAATTTTGATGAAAATAGAGAACAAATATGGATGAAAGAATGAATATATCAACACAAGAATAAAAAGTGACTGTTAAATGATTTAATAACAAGATGTACATAAATAAACACTTGCAATGATTTCAGCAATTGCCCATCTTATAAACAAATTATGCCAATACCTTTGATAACTTCAGCTAACAACAGCAGATTAGATGAGATATAACAATTATACCAAATATAAAAGAACTCTTACTTGATTGCTTGAGGTAGCATTAAATCTATCATTACCAGCAATTGCATGAAGGAGAATCCCAGCATTAACGATTGATGAATCAAAGCAACCAATAGTATCAAGTGAAGACGCATACGCCATAAATTGGCTTCAAACCTACAACACCGCAAAAGGATGCTGGCTGTCTCACGCTTTCACCAGTATCACTTTCCAGTGATACCACACACTGCTTGGCAGAAACTGCAGCTGCCGATCCTCCTGATGATCCTCCTGGCACCCTAGAAAGATCCCATGGATTGGCTGTGACCTATTGAATGAACATACACATCAACTGATTAAACTAATCTCAGTTATAAATTGGCCATAGCAAGAACACTAGAATCCAGACCTCATAAAGCTTAGCCAAATTTATAACACATCCATGAGTACCAGCAATGCAACCATGGTTTTAGAACCATGTAGCAGGTGCATAGTATATAAAGATCTATCAATTCGAAAACCTCAACAATAAAATTGAGCTTAATTTCTATCTGCAGTGAAGTTTACACTCACTATCTCAAAATGAATCTAAAAAGAAAATTGTTTTTAGAAAAAGTTACACAATTCATTTCACCCAAATTAGAACATGGAAAGAACAGACATAGACTTCAATCCACACAATTAAAACAAAATGCAATGCAATACAATACAATATAATTAAGTATGCTTAGCACAAAATTAACTATAAGCTAGTTTTAGAAATAACAGAATCGCAAATACTTGAAATTAAACATTAAAGAAAATTGAAGAACCTGAAATGCAGAACCTTCAGTGGTGCTACCCATTAAGTAGCCTTGTAATAAAATGAGGACCTAATAGAAACAAGAATGTGCCTAGAGTAAATTATCAAAATAAGATCACAAGTGGGAGGGTGAGAACGAGTACTTCATGGCATGGGAGACAATTTAATGGCAAATAATGTTTCATGGTTGCAAGCCATTCACAGCAACAGCAGCTAATACAAGGAGTATCATTTATAAGGTGAAATTAATTAAGATAGGGGACAACCGTATTCACTTTTTTTATTCTAAGTAAACTAATAATATGAAACAGGTTTATCACCCAAGTACATGATACTAAAGGGGTTATTAAGATGTTTTGGTGGCTATAATAATTATATAGGTATTTATTTAAGAAAATCTATTAGGAAGAATTTACTTTTCTCAGACTCAAAGGATTATATTTTCAAATCTTGATTAAGAGAATTGATAATAAAGAAAATCTTGTTTAATCTTGATTACAGCTATCATTGACTTCAAACTGAAGTAATTAAACTTGTTGCTTTCCATCTACAAAACTTATTTAGCACTTAGATTACTAATTTTATATTATTAACAAAATTAGCTGCTTCTTTTTTAATCAACGAAAGCAATGTGAAATATTCAAATGAATATAATTTGGTCATTTGTGCATTTACAAATTTTATTTAAAAACAAAAAACAAATAACAGAGCCAAATTAAAAGGCATGCCTTTTGGAGAAACTCAAAGCCATCATTATGTGGCTGGTACAATACACCAAATGCCAAGAATGTCACACGGTGGGCCACAAATTAGAGAATGTAAATAACATTCTTAATGAATCAATTTATAATATTGAATCAATCTAAGATCTTAGTAAAAGAAAAATAGTTTTAGGTAACATATATTAAGCCAACAAGTGGTATGTATGTTTTTAATAGTTAAAATAAATAGCACATAAAGAATTTGTATTTTTATTTATTTCCCTCTCAGAATCATAGTTTGAACTGCCACGACAATTTTATTTCATGTCTATAGTGAATATCTATCATTCAACTATCATAGAGCATCATTATGAAAATAGTTAAATAGTAGGACATTCAAGTGCATGCTTTTTTCTAAAACCAATATAAAATTTCTTGATCTTAATGCAGAAAATTAAAATCATAATGGTGTTTTAATTTGAGAAAAAAGACACACGCACGCACTTAGCTTCTACCGTTCAATAAATCATGAAACACTTTGAGATCAAAGTAATGATACATAACTTTGAAGAAATAAAATTGGAAGAATAATGTCAATATTGTCTTCTAGTGTAGAAAGCTAGATTGCTTAGTACTTTCTGCATATCTATATTTATGTATTGGTGGTGAAATTCGAAGAAACATAATAATGATGGGGTGTTCTTCGATTACACAGCACATAAAAAAATAAGTTTTGAAAAATTAGCATCTAACTTTGTTTTGTTTTTACCTTATTCTGTCATTTGGTCCAACCTTTCATTCTAAAGCACCAAACTTTTTTTTTAATGTGAGTATTAAGGATGTGTTACACTTACACAGATGCTAATTAATTACTCATTTGACACAAGACATATATCTGCATGATCCTATTTATACCTTGTTGTTACATATTATAAATCACCACTCTCTCAAGACTATTGAACTCAGTAAATAAAACAGAAGGAAAACAAACACATGCTATTATGAAAGATTAATTAACACTTTAAACAAAGCTATTTCCATTTCCATTTTACACCTTGTGGACCAATTTTACAACCATATTCACTTTTTTTATTCCAAGTAAACTAATCATATGAAACAGGTTCATCATCCAAGTACACTATACTAAAGGTAATCATATTACAATGAGTATATATATATAAACGTAGCTTCAATGCAGTATATTGATCTGTGGTTTAATCACTAAAAATAAATATAGAAGTCAGAGACATGATGCGGGGAGGAGCACATCTCAAATCACTTTATTTCAATCGAAATTACAACCTCCACAGAAAAAAAAAATACTAAACTAAGGTAGTTACTGTCAATTAAAATTTCAAAATAAATTAACACTACTTATAACATGAAGATAAATGTATGTGCAAGGGGTAAGTCACTAGCATGAAGTTTTCACACATCACCATTCAACACCAGATCAACCCCTTCTTTCCGTTTATCCCTGTATTCCCAAGTCTCTGTTCTTTCAGAGATTGCTTCGTTGCTGATTGTTTGAGATTCCATAGATTCCGCACTCACCATAACTGCCGGATACATTAAAGGATTATCCGTTCGCGTTTTCAAAAAACCCTCATGCCACTCATCCAAATCCTCAACAGCAAATACCTTTCTATCCTTGTCATGTTCTACCTCCCGTAGCCCATGTGACATCATTACCACCGCATCCCATCCCACCTCCAACAGTTCCCTCTGAATTTCTAGTTCTTCACTTCTGTGGTGTTCCAAGACAACTCTCTCTTTCTCGTTCACCTCAATATTCTTTTCTTTGATTTTTTCTTATTTTCCATCAAGAGACTCCCTGACATCTTCATCGTGTGTAGTGATTTTTTCCCTGACATCAATCCTCCTCCTGTACTTAGCCTCACCCACAAAGATCTCTTTGCTCCTTAATCACATTCCATTCATCTCCCTGATGGCCTTTAATGTACCTCCTTTTGTAGTATACCTGATAAAAGCAAACAGATGGATCCGGCCATACTTTTCCTTACATGCCAAATAGACGTCATTTATCCTTCCTGTTCACTTGAACATATGAAACAATTCATTCTTCGAAACATTGCCAGGTAAATTATCCACAAAAATTGTGAATGATTCACTTTCCAATCGGAGATACGCTTCCCAATTCCAAATCCATGGATCTTTTCCAACATGAGGCTATCTAACTTTATCCCACCTTACATTAGACATAGTTAGATTATAGAGTACCAGGAGTACTTACTCTCATACTTTTATTGAAGCACCATTTTGCCAGTCTTTTTCTCTAATTGTGTCGCAGACGGGGTTGTGCGGCGTGGATGTAGGATCTGGAAGAGATTTTATATAGATAAGTCACATCCATTACGTACCCCAATTATCGTAAGGTCTTTGGATGTGAAAAATGATCAATTCCATCCTAAAGAAGAAAATGAAGATATCCTTGGTTTTGAAGTACCATATCTTAGTGTTATTAGAGCGCTAATGTATCTTGCTAATAATACACGACCTGATATATTATTTGCTGTGAATTTATTAGCGAGGTATAGTTCCTCTCCAACCAGAAGACATTGGAATGGAATCAAACAAATATTTTGATATCTTCATGGAACGGTTGATACGGGATTATTTTATCCATATGGATCCAAGTCACAAGTAGTTGGCTATGCAGATGTAGGATACTTGTCTGACCCACACAAAAGGAAAAGTTCAAATAGGATATCTGTTCACATATGGTGGTACAGTTATATCATGGAGGTCCACGAAACAGACGATAGCAGCAACCTCCTCTAGTCATGCTGAAATACTAGCGATACATGAAACTAGTCGCGAGTGTTTTTGGCTCAGGAGTTTGATCCAATATATTCTATCATCATGTGGACTAGTTGATCATAAGATAGCTCCAACTGTCTTATTTGAAGATAATACAGCATGCATTGCTCAACTTAAGGGTGGATACATCAAAGGTGATAGAACAAAGCATATTTCTCCCAAATTCTTCTTCACTCATGATATTCAAAATCAAGGGATAATTGATGTCCAACAGATTCGCTCAAGTGATAATTTGGTAGACTTGTTTACAAAGTCACTTCCAAAATCCTCCTTTAAAAAATTAGTACATCAGATTGGGATGCGCCGATTTCGATATATTAAATGATGTTGACAAGAGGGAAAGACTGTACTCTTTTTTTCCTTAGTCATGTTTTTTCCCATTGGGTTTTTCTTGATAAGGTTTTTAACGAGGTAGTCCCCATCACAAAGGATATTGTACTCTTTTCCCTTCAC
Source organism: Arachis ipaensis (assembly GCF_059453495.1). Taxonomy (NCBI): domain Eukaryota; kingdom Viridiplantae; phylum Streptophyta; class Magnoliopsida; order Fabales; family Fabaceae; genus Arachis; species Arachis ipaensis. The sequence continues at coordinate 28,389,748 of NC_142438.1, read as the reverse complement.
TAAAGTTTTTTCCCATTGGGTTTTTCTTTAGTAAGGTTTTAATGAGGTATAATCCTAAATGGACATTCAAGGAGGAGTGTTATGATAAATATGAATATCCATTCCTCCAATCAAACCATGTTGGGCGGTCCAAAAACTTAATAGTGGATGGTGCAAGAAGTTCCAAGGTTGGACTCACATTTATGAAGCTATGAAAAGAGAATATTTCTACATGTATATTGAGTAATTATATTGGTGAATATTAATATTAAAGTTATCTATTTATGTTTCTTTATTTTATATCTATTTCCTCTTTCTTATTTATTTTACAACAAGAATGTGATATTACTACTATTTGGGTTAATACTCAAAATGGCCCCTGAAATTTGACTCCCGACGTAATTTAGCCCTCAAACTTTCAATTGACTCAAATTGTACCCTGAAATTTGATCCCAACGCAATTTGACCCTTCTGTCATTTTCCGTCACCGGAAAGCTAACTTGGTGAATTTCAGAGGCCATATGATCAACAATTTTTTTCAGTTTTACCCTTCTTTTATACCCACTACCACTATTATCATCACACTACTCTCTCTCTCTCCTCTCAGCCATTGAAGCAACCATCACTGGCCAAACAAGCCATTGGAACTAAGAGTCATCACTACATCAAAAGAAGAATCCAAAAAAAAAAGTTTTAAGCTTTATTTTCCCAATTTTCACCCTAATTTGTTCAGATAACAAAATTAAGTTTAATTTTTCTTTTTTATTATTTTTTGATTCTAGAACAAAGAATGAATGGGTTGAAAGAAAAATTATTGAGGAAGCTGAAATCAATCAAGCCAATTGGGTCTCAGGTAAGATCAAATCCTTCAAGTGAAAGTATTCGTACATTGATTTTTTCCAAAAGATTCCAACTTTTAACCTAAGTTCCCTCTTTGTTTTTCGAAAAAATGTTCCCAAAAAAATAGTTGTTGTCCACCCTTTCCAGAGAACTTTGCTACAATGAATTTTTATGGTGGCTAATCCAATTAAAAAGAATCAGAATCCCATGACACCAAAAAAAAGAGGGTTAAGTCTCAAGAGTCTAATTTCAGAAAGTGGGTTTAAGTCTCACCGATGCTCTGCGCACATGGTGTTGCTGTAGGCCAAGTTGAAAGCTTTTCACACTTGTTCACCCAGTACTATGCGGATCAGGGTCACCCAAAATTTCCTACCACAAGCAGCAGAAGATTCAGAAGAGGAGCAGAGGCAGACGGCCAACCCGAGCACCGCAATGGCGAAGAAGATTTAGAATACGCTGAGCCAAAGTAGAGGCAGATGCCGACCCACAACTGTGATGGCGACGATGACTCAAAGGCAGAAGCAAAGGATGGTGAAGGCTAATGGAACAAAAAAGCACAAGAAGAGGCAGATCCAGAGGACATGCTAGAGCTATCTGAGGCTTGCTCCTGCTCCCCACTTCACCCGAAACATAATGATTTGGAAGAAATGCGGGTTGCTAGGTTTTTTTTTCAAATTATTGGGGGCTAAATTGATGCATACAAAAATTTTGTCACATCAGACCACCGTTGAGGCTGCCAAGTGTTAATTACACATGCCACGTCAGTTTTTCGGTGACGGAAATAGACGGAAGGGCCAATTTGAGCTACAGTCTTAAAATTTTAAGGTGCAATTTGAATCAATTGATAATTTGAGGGTTAAATTAAGTCGGGAGTCAAATTTTAGGGATCATTTTGAGTATTAACTCTTTGTTTTGGTATAACAGTAAATTAATATGTATTGGTACGGAAAAAAATGAACACACAAAAATTGGCATGTGAATAATAATATTTTTATAAGCATTTATTATTTGTTTATTTTCGAAAAATATATTATACCAAAAAAGATTGAAATATTATTTTGATTAATTTTATAAAATGACTATAGTATCATATTTAATTTTCTCACAAAATATTCTTTTAGTTCATTTAAAAAAATAAAATTGTCGTTTTAGTTCATTTATAAAGGACAAAAATATAATTTGGAGTTAATTTTGTTTAATAATATTTCAAATAATAAAATTTGATTTTAAAATAACAAAAATACACTTTTAGTTAATTCTTATTCTAAAATACCCCATTAAGAATTAATTTAAAAAGAAACTACATAGCCTTTTAAGGATTAAATTTAAAAACGCTAAATTCAGAATTAATTTTGTTTACTTGTATATAAATAAAACTTGAAAATTTGATTTTTTAAAAAAAAAAACTAATACAACTTTTTTGTTAATTTTAAAAGGTCCAAAATACCCTTTTCAGCATTAAGGTTCATTGATTATATTAGAAACTAAATATACATTAAATTTTTATTATAAAAGGACTAAAATGACCATTTTGTTAATAAAAAAAAAACCAAAAATCCCTTTTATAGTTATTTTAAAAACACTAAAATACTCCTTTAGAATTAAGGTGTTTGATTTGTACTACAAATTAAAGATTGAATTTAGTTTTGAAAAGACTAAATTACCCTTCCTTGTTTAATTGTATTAGATAGTAGAAATTTAAATTTTATTTTAAAATGACTATTAACAATTTGGTCAATTTTCAAAGACTAAAATATTCTTTTCGTCAAAATTCATTTTAGAAAATTAAAATATTGTTGCAAACTTTGTTTAAATGAATTAGAAATTATAAATTTGAATTTTGATTTTAAAATACTAAAATATCCTTCCATCAAATTTTACAATACTGAAATATCCCGTTTAGGATTATTTTTAAAGACTAAAAATTCCTTTTTAGATTAATGTTATTTTTAGAAAGTAAAAGTCAGAATTTCATTTAAAAGACTAAAGCACTCTTTTGGTTAATTTTAAATAGACTAAAATACTCCTTTTAAACTCAAGGTTGTTTAGTTTATTTAGAGACTATAAATTTGAACTTAAATTTAAAATGATTAAAATACTCTCTTTGTATTAAATTTAAAAAGAGTATAATACCCTTTTAGGATTAAGGTCGTTTAATTGTGTTAAAAATTAGAAAGACTTATTAAGTTTTTTCTCCTATATACTCAAGAGAACAATTTGGACATTCAAATTTCAAACCCAAAAGAAAAAAATATAAAATTTATAATGCCTAACGATGTTATCACTAAAGCATGCACAAAGAAGATCAAGAAGAATTTTAAAAACTTTGCAATACTCATACAAAAATATTAATTGCTAGCCCAAAAAAAAAAGATTAAGTCCATTGGGCTAAATTTAGAGAACAAGAAACTCAAGAATTCATCTCAAGTTCATGGGGCTAAATTGAGATGCAAGTTCAAAATTAAAATTAAAATTAAATTTGATTTTGATTCTTATTTTTGTTCAAATTTCAAGTAGAATAGTTTAGATTTAATTTTATTTGCTTTTGGCCTTGTCAAAATATTTTATTTGGTTTTTATTTTTTTAGCATGTATATTTTTAGGAGTTTAAAATTTAAATAAAATTAAATCTAATTTAAACAAATTAGCATATCTCTAGAAGAATTTACAATATTGATGCTCTTGAATGAAGTTTTGGTCCGTTTTTTCATTATCACAATAATGAATAATCACATGTGAAATTCTTTTCATAAGAGTTTTTGAAAAGAACCTTCACATGCCTTTTTTGAGATAACTCATAAATGAGTTTCATATCAGCATGACTAAACTTCTTGTGTCACAATTATTTGTTGTCAACAATTGAGGAGAGACATCTTACATTTTGATATAATAGGTTCTCGAGGTACAATACATAAGTAGCGTCCACTTTTTTAGCAGTGAGAATAGTAGACTCATTTGCTTTGTTAATAACTTCTCACTGATCAGTATCAAATACTACTTTGTAACCTTGATCACAGAATTGAATGATACTGAGCAGATTGTGAGTCAAACCATCTACTGAAAGAATTTGAGATAAGGTGAGAACCACCCAAATTAGCTTGGGTCCCAATTGGCTAGTTTTTTAAATTGTTATTAGGGTTTTTGATAACCTATCTTTTCAAGATTCTTAGGATTTCTCTTTTAAGGTTTCTTAAATAGCTTCTTCTTGATTTTATAGCCATTTTGTTTCTTGAACTAGGAACATTGATCTGTGTCATGTCCAAGTTTATAGCATATTTGGCAAACTTTCTCATCATTACTTTCAAATATCGTAGACCAAACTTTTAAAGATATAGTCTTTTACTACCAAGTATTAGATCCATATTCTTGAGGCATTTAACCATTTTTCTATGTTAGCAGTGAGAACTTTATTAACTCTCACCAGCTCATAAATCTCTTTTCTTTTAGTCATACTATCTTTATGTGATAACTTCTGAGATTGTTTCTCGTGAGATTTTTTCTTCTGAGTTTTCATTTTAAGAATTCATGTCTTCTGAGGTTCAACTCCGCCTATGTTACACTTGTGGTACATAGCCGGTCCCAAGTCCGGATAAAGGAGGAGGGTTGTGTTAGGTCTTCGACAACCAACATAAAAATATAGTCGAACTCCCATGACATGAATCGAAGACATTATTGCGCTAAAGCTAGGTCGTTGCCCGGAAGCAACGCGCTGTATGACTCGAGTACGGTGTCAAATGAGCAAGAGCCGCTGCATCGGTGCCCGGATGTAGTGTTAAATGAGTAAGGGTTTTCACATTTTCGTGAACGGACGAGTATAAATAAGCTAGTTCACAAAGTAAAAGGTAAAGGTCGGAGCGACAGAAGGTTGAGATTTGGGACATGGAATATAGGCACCCTAACAGGAAAGTCCATGGAGGTGGTGGACACCATGACAAGGAGGAAGATTAACATTATGTGCCTACAAGAAACAAAATGGGTTGGTGCGAAGGCTAGGGAGTTGGATACTTCTGGTTTCTAACTTTGGTATATAGGAAAGGTGAAGAATAGGAATGGGGTTGGAATAATTGTGGATAAGTAGTGGAAGAAGGACGTAGTGGATGTTAAAAGGGTAGGAGATCGGATCATCTCTATCAAACTTGTGGTGGAGGGAGGTGCTTTCCATGTGATTAGCGCCTATGCACCGCAAGTGGGTTCGGACGAACAACACAAGATAAGATTTTGGGAGGATCTAGAGAGTTTGGTTCAAAACATACCTTTGGGAGATAAGATTTTCTTAGGAGGAGATTTAAATGGCCATGTTGGGAGAGAAGTGACTGGATATGGGAATATTCACGGAGGCCATGGTTTCGGGGTGATCAATGTCGAAGGTAAAACTATTTTGGACTTTTCCTCAACCTTTGATCTTCTCATCACAAATACATGTTTTAAAAAAAGAGACGAACATCTTATAACCTATAAGAGTGGCATGACAAGCTCTCAAATTGACTTCTTCTTATTGAGGAGAGTCGACCAGAAATTTTGCATTAATTGTAAAATTATCCCGGGAGAGAGTTTGACAACACAACATAGGGTGCTCGTCATGGGTTTTCGCGTTGAGCAAAAGTTGAGAAAAATACATCATACGAAGAACCCAAGGACGAGGTGGTGGCGGATGAAAGGTGAGGAACAAAGAAGCTTCCTAAGACGGGTAGGAGAAGAGGCAAAGTGGGATGAGAATGGAAGCGCGGAAGAGATGTGGAGGGAGATGACAGAAGTTATTAGAAGAACAGCAAAAGAAAGCTTTGGTGAATCTAAAGGAATATGACCAAGAGACAAGGAGTCCTGGTGGTGGAATGCGAGTGTATAAGATAAGATAAAGATAAAAATGGAGTGCTTTAAAAAGTGGTCTCTATGCTGCAACGCAGATAATTGGAAAAAATATAAAGCGGCTAAGAAATAGACAAAAGTGGCTGTAAGTGAAGCAAGAACAGGAGCATATGAGGGTCTCTACCAGTCTTTGGGCACGAAAGAAGGAGAAAAAGGTATATATAGAATCGCAAAGAACCGTGAAAGAAGAACGAGAGATTTGGATCAGGTTAAGTGCATAAAGGATAAGAATGGAGAGGTATTGGCTCAAGAGGAGAAGATTAATGAAAGGTGGAAAAGCTACTTCTACGAGTTATTTAATGAGGGACAGAAGACTCTTCCGAGCCTTGGTCGGTTATGCACAAGGGAAGAAGATCAAAACTTTGACTACTATCGGAGGATCCGAGACTTCGAGGTAAAAGAGATTTTAAAGCAGATGAAAAATGGCAGGACAGTAGGACCTGATAATATCCCGATTGAGGTCTGGAAGGGTTTTGAAGAAAAAGGCATCAACTGGTTAACCAAGCTTTTTAATGAGATTTTAAGGTCAAAGAAGATGCCTGATGAGTGAAGAAAGAGCACCTTGATACCTATCTACAAGAATAAGAGGGATATACAAAGTTGCGGAAACTATAGAGGGATCAAACTTATGAGTCATACCATGAAGTTATGGAAAAGGGTGATAGAACGGAAGTTGAGAAAAGAGACACAAGTAACAGAGAACCAATTTGGATTTATGCCAGGCAGATCTACCACTGAAGCGGTATACCTTTTAAGAAGGATGGTGGAGAGGTATCGTAGTAATAAAAGGGATCTACATATGGTGTTTATTGATTTGGAAAAAGCGTATAGAATACCAAGGGAGGTCTTATGGAAGGTTTTAGAAAAGAGAAGAGTAAGGATCGCATATATTCGTGCAATTAAAGACATGTATAATGGGGCCACAACTAGTGTGAAGACTCAAGGTGGTGTGACAGAGGAATTTTCTATTGGTATAGGATTACACCAGGAATCATCCTTAAGTCCATACCTTTTCACATTAGTCTTGGAAGTACTCACAGAGCACCTCCAAGAGCCTGTGCCATGGTGCATGCTTTTTGTCGATGATATCGTCCTTATGGGAGAGTCAAGGGAAGACCTAAATAAGAAGTTGGAGTTATGGAGAGAAGCTCTAGAAGTGTATGGTCTGCGCATAAGCCGTAGCAAGATGGAATATATAGAATGTAAGTTCAGTCTGAGAAGGGAAAACCCTAATATAGAGGTGAAGATAGGAGAAAACAGCCTACGAAAAGTTAAAAATTTTAAGTATCTTGGGTGCATCATACAGGACAATGGAGAGATTGAACAGGATGTAAATCATAGGATCCAAGCAGGTTGGTCAAAATGGCAGCGTGCATCTGGTTTTATATACGACAAAAAAGTGCCTTTAAAACTTAAAGGTAAATTCTATCGCACCGCTATAAGACCGACTATGCTTTATGGTACGGAGTGTTGGACGGCTAAAGGGGAGCACGAACATAAGCTGAGTGTGGCAGAGATGAAGATGTTGAGATGGATGAGAGGTCATACGCGATTGGATAAAATAAGGAACGAAGATATAAGGGAGAGAGTTGGAGTAGCACCCATTGTGAAAAAGATGGTTGAATCGCATCTCAGGTGGTTTGGACATGTGAGAAGAAGACCGATAGAACATCTAGTCAGGAGGGTGGATGAGATGGAAGATGGATAAGGGGCGAAAGGCAGAGGAAGACCTAAGAAGACCATCCATGAGGTGATCAAACGAGATCTACATGTAAACGGTCTCTCTGTAGACATGATACATGACAGAGCACAATGGCATCGTTTGATTCATGTAGCCGACCCCACTTAGTGGGACAAGACTTTGTTATTGTTGTTGTTATTGTTGTATATCTTCTGAGGTTCAGAAGTATATATCTAACTTTAAATGTACTCGTTGGTAGCTATAAGTTCTAGATGTCCTTTTCTAAGAACAATTATCTCATAAATTAGTTATGTGTTTTTCTCTTTCAAAAAATCATTTATTTTTTGTAGATCCTCAGATTTAGTTGATCTTAGAAGATTCAATTTTCTAAGTCGTTTGAGCTTAAAGTATGCCTTAGATATCTCTTGAAAGTTTTCCAAGAGTTCCTCATATAAAATATGTAGTTTAGAAAATGAAAGCTCAATATCAAAGATTATTACCACTTGTTCTGACTCACAGTCAGCCCTAAAGCGCATGATGACAATATTGTGCAGATCTCTGTCATTCTCAGCATCATCTTCTAAGTCTACTTTCATTTTTAAAACTCTTTTTCTCTGTTTAGGAGACTCAGACACCTTTGGACACTCTGGCTTGATATGACCTTTTTCACCATAGTTGTAGCAAATAACACCATCATCTATATACTGTTAGGAAATTATTATTTCCTAATTTTATTGAGAGGACTATTGAGAGAAGTCCTTCAAGGTGATTTGATATAGGATCTGCCGTGGATCTTTGCTTCTACAACCGTTAAGATGCTCAAAGTCTTTCCCATTTTGGTTGTAGCGGAAATATATGTCATTTGTTTAGATTGCAACCTCATTTTAAATTTGTTTAAAAAGGATTCAGAGATGCAAATATTTGAAAGATATCTTTTTAAGGTCTATGGCTGACTATAGACAGCTTTTTAAAACGATTTATAACAATCTCATATGCTTTTAGAAAAGGTTAAACTTTGAATAAACTACTTAGTAAAAGATAAATAGAGTTCAAAGTGAGAAGCACAAGTGATATACTATATTATTTCAGCTCAAAATGCCTATGTCCAGTCCTCAAATGACTTGCTATTAGAATAAGTGTATAAAGATATTATTTGCAAAAAACCTTTTCAGGCTACAACTTTGACTCAGATTCCACCACAGTATAACTTAATAACCTTTGATATTATTATTTGAAGTCTTATTAAGACTATAATTGACTTTATCAGATATTCCAGCGACCAAGAACTTCAGATATTCAGCAGATCATCTCAAGTAAGACTCAAATTGAATACCTTACTAAGTTAAGAACGTTAAATAATATTGTTGCTCAAGCCTTCTCCATCTAAAAAAAGGGACTTAATTGGATACCCAATTAACCAAGAGTCTTAGATATTTTCCTGCCTTTCTCAAGTAAGACTCATACCAAACCGCAGCTTGACCTAAGAATGTTAGATATTCTATCTTTAATACTTCTCAAGACTAGAATCATTGAATGATTGAGGGTGTCAACACTAAAGACTCACTAGGTGAACCAGTAAAAAGACATTTTCAACTTCTACAACTGATTTGATGAATCCTTTATAGATTCTTTGAGACTATATTATGCAAACATGTCTCATATTCACAAAAATGTAATATGGTCTACAGATGTGAGTGAAACTCTATTCAAATTATAATTTGAAGAACAAAAATTTCTTCTAAAATGGAAGAACAAGAAGAAAATAAACTAAGAACAAAATATATGAAAATGTTTGCTGCACTTCTTTTTCGGATATATTCTTCTTGTTTTTCTAGAGTATGGATCGACTTTATATAGCTAGGGAGCATTGAAGATTAGTTGAAAACTCTTCTTCTGTCTCTGTCTCCATATTCCTTAAAGTAGTGTAGAAATCAAATCATTTTTAGCTTATTTTATTACCTTTTCCTAAGAATCATAGTTTCGTACTGTACTGTATTTTAATCATGAGAGAGTTTTTCCAAAGGGCTTAACCTCTTGGGTATGCTTTAAATTTGAACATTAGAAGCTTTGGTTCTTTTCTGAGGTAATGGTTTTGTCGCTTTCATTAATTTTGCAAGTGGAAGTGAGATGATCAACAATCTGAGATGCATAGTCTTGCTTTTTAAGGTAGTCAGCCCACTCAACTTATTTTTCGAGGTTGTTTCTCATTTTTTTTTGACTTATTCATATTTCTCATTGACACACTTGAGCAAATATTAGTACATTAATAAAATTATTAAATTATATTTAGATTTATTAATCATCAAAATTCTTTGTAAAATTTCATGGAGCTAACAGTTACAAGACTAACGTGTATGTTACACATTAAATCTATTATTTTGCATGTACACACGAGGAAAAAGACCACCTTTAAAAGTGAAGTCACCTAAGTGTATATTATTTGAATTTAATTTCTAGATTAAGAACTCTTTTATCAATTCATCTATTTGTTATGATTTATTATTTTCTATATAAAGGATATTTTCTATTTTTTTATATTATGTCTTGTAGGATATAGATATCTTCTAGTTGGTAAGCACAAGACAGTTGAAGAGGGAGAGAATTGAGTATATAAAAACAACGATAATTTTTCAAAATTGCATAAGCATGCTTGAATTAAATGAAAAAATGAATTAGTACTTGTACTTTTTCAAGAGGTTCCAAGCATAGTTGTCAAAACCGAACCGATAATCGAACCGATCAAGTCACTGGGTCACTGAGTTATTGGTTCAACCGGTGGGTCACTGGTTGAACCGGTTGACTCGATACTATGCAAATAAAAAATAAAAATAGTCAAAAACCTAAAATTAAATTTTGAAATACATATTTTTACTAACATTTTAAAAACAATTAAGTCGAATTCTATAAATAACTAATACAAAAATAGACATATAATTAGTTCATACTACTATATAATATCTTAATTAGACACAATAAGAATAACAATCTATAAATTATATCCAAAGAATAATTTCAAAGTCTAAATATTTTTATATAATTAAATAATTATATAAATTTATTTTTTTCTCAGAATAAATAAATTTTATTTTATTTTTATATTCATTATTATTTTTATTTTAAAATTAATTAATTTGTACTTCAATAAAAAAATAATTAATTTAAAAAATATTGAGTTAAAAGACCCAAATTTGACTCTTACTCCCCGCAATATATTTTTCCAAATTTCACAACCTACATGCTGAAGTCATCGGCACGCAGGTTGACCGTTGACTGCGTTGTTGACTGGATCGGTTCGGTTTTGATCTGTGTTGGTTTTGACCAGTTTAAGCCAATTTGATCGGTTCATTTTTTTAAACGGTCAATATATCAAACCGAACTGGTACAAGATTCGGTTTATCGGTTTTTTAGTCGAACCGGCCGATCCGGTCCGATTTTTACAACTATGGTTCCAAGACAACTTCAAGCATTTATAAAGAGTTATACTTTATGCACCACTTTGTTTAAACAAATTAAAAGCGAATGGTAACGCTCTACTACTTTAGTTGAAAAATATTTTTAGACAACTTAACTGCAATCAAACAATCTCGTATTGTTTTCCGCCAACAAAAAAAAAAAAAAAGAAAAAAGAAAATAAAAGAAAAAGTTAAGCATTAGAAAGACAATTTCACTTATTTTCACGTTCAAATGTTACACAATATGTAATAAAAGGCTAACGACACTTCCCGCCATCTTCACAATCATTAACTTGAAGGGTTTTCGTTTTCATTTAGCCTACGAAAGAAAGAAAGGAGAAGCACAGAGAACTTGAAAGATCATCAATTCATCATCCATCAATAATGGCTGTCAAAATTTACATCGTGTATGAACTTTTTTATTCCTTTTTGTTTGTCTTCTGCGTTACGTTATCTGTATCATTGTTAACCCTGTTTCTTGCACACTCTTACTTTCTTCTGTCATGCATTGTGCCTCATCAAATGGATTGGTTCTAATTTCGATCTTCTTTGAGCTTCTTGAGTGCTAATTGAATTCGGATTTTCATTTCGTTCTTTAATGGATTTCTTAGTATGCTTTTATTGTGCTATATGTATTATTTAATTTTTTTTTGCAGGTACTACGCGCGGAGTTCGTGCATATACAGACTAGCCGAAAAAATAAGAACAGGTGCTGAATCTGTAGAAGGTGTTAAAGCCACACTGTGGAAGGTATGTGTATTCATATATGTTTTCATGTGCCACGTTGTCCATAAAATTTGAGAAGAGAAGAAAAGGGAACTAATTTTTAGATCATCAACATCAGCCAATCTTTTCTTTAAATTTAAAATTTTTATCTTTTTTTGAGAATTTAAAATTAAAGATTTATGATTTAGAGTTTTAAGATAAATAAAATAATTTTTAAAAAATTAGTTAATACTGACTGAAAAAAGTTGGCTCTTTGTCATTAGTAAATTAGCAATAGTAATTCTGCTTTATATAGCCAATAATTATTGCAGTGTTATCATTATTGTTCATGCCATGATTGTTAACCTGTATTGGATTCATACTTTGTTTTTGTAAAGTTCACTTCATTCTTGCATTGTTAACAAAGTCACTTCTTGTGGCTCCAGTATTTCGTTAAACAAAAATACTATGCACATATTAAAAATCAGCCACTAAATTTGTTATTTATGTATAAATACATGTGTTTAGTTTATTTTCAATATATATTTTATACCTAGGTCTAATTTGGTGACCAATTTTTTTGTGTACACATTTTGTAATCATCTATACAACTCTGCCACACCAACATACAAAAGGAAATAAGTAAGCAAAATGCTTCTCTTCTTGAAATCTAACAATGCTCTGTGACCAAGTTCTCTTCAGCAGGGGGAAACTAATTGCCTTTTGATTTTTCCAATAATTTCTAAATGTTGATTTCAATGAGAAAATAAACTACATAGTTAATTGCTGAATGAGGTATGAGCAGGTACCTGACAAACAGATGATAGATTGGCCAAAAGGTTCATTCAAGACTGAGATGGACATAGACATACCAGTGATTAAGCCTGATGAGCTCCCTAAAGCCGACGGATTCATCTTCGGTTTCCCATCAAGATTCGGAATGATGGCGCCTCAGTTTAAGGCTTTTCTAGACGCAACCGGATGCCTTTGGAAAACACAGGAGCTTGCAGGCAAACCAGCTGGAATCTTCTGCAGCACGCACCACCAAGGATGTGGCCAAGAGACTTCAGCGTACCAAGCGAAAACTCTTACCTAGAAATAATGCTGTTTCTTTAGCAAATTTGAATGTGGCTGATGCATTTCACTACTTCTTTTGACAGGCTTAGTGCTATCACTCAACTTGTTCATCATGGAATGTTGTTTGTTCCTATTGGATACAATTTTAGGCCTGGAATGTTTGAGATGAAACAAGTGAAAGGCGGAACACCCTATGGCGCGGCCAGTTATAGTTTTGAAGAGCCAACTTTCCTAGAGTTGGAGCAAGCATTCCACCAGGGGAATTATATTGCAACCATCACAAAGAAGCTTAAGGGATATGCAATATAAACACAGTGGATACAAAATTTGTTAGATTGACATTGTTATTGGGTTCTATTACTGTTTCTATGGTAATATAGGTTTAAAAGAACTAGTGCCATGTTTTTACTTCTATTGTTCTGTTACATTGTAAAGGAGTAAATTTATTTTTGACATCAATTTCATACTTATGTTATAATCGTTAGTAATTTCTGCTGGTAATTAAATATCTTAAAGGGTATGGCTCTTATTCTGAATCAAATAGTGGTCCTTTATCATTAGATACTTCCTCTTTCTCATGTTTCCAATCATTCAATTTTAATGTAACAAAACTTAACTGATTCTGTTCTCCTCATCTTTACTGTTGCTTATTGGGAACTTATGAATCATGAATAGGTTTGGTTCTCTTTATAAAAGGCAGCTTGAATCTGCATAAATTGTTGGAATAGGTCTTCCGAATTCGGCGTCCTGTTTGGAGGATTTTGGTTGAATTGTTGTGCAAGAATTCTCTGATTACTCCATAAAAATATTAGACAGAAAAGAGAAAACCCAAAATAAATAAATAAGAACACTCTACTACTGAACTAACTCCTACCAAACTCTCTAACCATGAAATACACATGCAACTTCATGATAAATATCATTACTGCTGATAAATTCTGATGGTTTACACACCTTGCCTTGCTGTCATAGAATCTGAATTCTTGTTGCATTCCATATCTAATTCTCCGCTAAATCTGGGGATGGATCAATACTACCCAGTCTACACTTACAATTGGGATTGTTCTTACCACAAAAGCCACAACTCACCATACACAGCATTTTTTTATGTACATATAAGGTTTAAACAGTAATTAAATATTTATCAATGTCAAACTATCATATTAATTTGTGTTTGAAGTATCCCTGAAGTAAGGAAACAAAAATTAATTAGTCAAATAAAAATTATTTATAAACTTTTTTTTAACTAATAATTAGCCAATAAGACAGTAATTGAAAAAGGACTAAAAGTTTGAGTTGATATTATAGAGATAAAAAGAAAAATTTTAAAAGAAAAAGATTAACAAATTATTAGTTAACGAAAATTGGTTCCTAACTATAAGAGCTTAATAAATATCTCCCGTGCAGTTGCCACTACTATTCTTCAACCATCAACGACGAAGAAACACATAACAACACACAATCATCAACTGAAAGAGAACATTAAAGATCATCAATGGCAGTCAAAGTTTACATTGTGTATGCCACTTATTTTTCTTCTTTGTTTCGTAATATCATGTTAATTAATAATTAGTGATTAGTCTTTCTTCTTTTTCAAATTTATCGTTCTCTCATGCATGGTCTTTCATTATGGAAAATTCAGAACTGATCTTCTTTCACTTATTCAAACGGGTTCTTCTTTGTTTGTGATATTGATTTGTAAAAAGAAAATGGATCTTTCTAAATTTTCTTGGGCTATAATTATCTTCTAGTGAGAGCGCAGTTTTTATGATTGTTTTGACTTGAATTGGAAGCATGATCAAGATATTTAGAGATGAAGATTTTTTGTGCTTGTTTGTGTTAGATTACTACTTTTGCCATTAGAATAGATGCTTTTACATCTGAAATTGATATATAAAAATTTCAAGAATTAAGTATTTTCCATTAAAGGGGTTGATGTCATTTTGTGATCTGTGATCATGCAACTTTCATCTTCTTTTCAGCTATCTTATATTGCCAAACTTGATTCTGCACTGTTTATAAGAAAGTGAAGTCAGTTTTGATCTCATACTTTAAGACAAGATTGATGAAATGGAACTTTCTTTTTCAATACAAGATTAATTTACAATGAGAGTGATAAAATCTAGACCTTGGTGCCTTCAGTTTTGCATTTTCCCCTTTCTTTTTTAGTTTTACAGCTTTATTTACAAAAAAGAACAACATTATTTCTTTTATTTTGACAGTTACTACTCAATGTATGGGCATGTGGAGCAACTAGCAAGACAAATAAAGAGAGGTGCAGAATCTGTACAAGGTGTTGAGGCCAAACTATGGCAGGCATGTATTAATTAATTAACTAATATTTTTGACTTACCAAATAAATATATGATATCATTCCTAAGCATATGGATTTCCATTTCCAGTATATCCAAAATATCCATTTGAAAAAAATCATATTAATATGAGCAGGTACCTGAGACACTACCAAATGGAGTGCTTCATAAGCTGAATGCACCACCAAAGAGTGATGTACCAATCATTGAACCTGATATGCTCAATGGAGCTGATGGCCTTATCTTCGGCTTCCCCACGCGGTTCGGAATGATGGCTGCCCAGTTCATGGATTTTCTTGACAAAACCGGACCTCTTTGGTTGCAACAAGACCTTGTAGGCAAGCCTGCTGGACTCTTCTACAGCACCGGTTCGCAAGGTGGTGGACAAGAAACAACACCGTAAGAAAACAAGCTTCTATATCTTAACTCTGTTCCTTATTAGACATCACTATGTACTTGTTAGTTGCTGATCAAAGTTGTCATGATTTATGTATAGCCTTACTGCTATAACAATGCTGGCACATCATGGAATGATATATGTTCCAATCGGATACACGTTCGGCCATTGCATGTTCGAGATGGAAGAAGTGAAAGGTGGAAGCCCTTATGGAGCAGGGACTTATGCTGGGGATGGAACAAGACAGGTTTCTGAGATTGAATTGCTGCAAGCATTCCACCAGGGGAATATTCTTGCCACCATCACCAAGAAGCTCAAGGATGCTGCATAAAGCATATAATGTTTTTGCCAATTTTTTCTTTTCAAGGTGACATTGATTTGTATGGAGTTCTATTCTAGTACTTCTTGTCTTCTTTTGCATTCTGTGTTTATCAAGCCACACAAATAGATTAAAGTTTTATTTGAGTCCCTAGCATTCAAATATTAACTTTAGTCTCTCAAGTTGAAAAGTATAAGTCATATTAGTGGTTTTGCCTCAGAAAGCACACTATTAAAATGTATACCAGAGTTGGGAATTTCTTTGATGAAGAGTTGAATTGGGTGAAAAGAAATTTTTTTTTCACCAAATTTATAAAAAAAAGTGATAAGATGCAAATAATTTGTATTGAATTTTATTTGTCTGCTATAGAGTGTAGTTGTTAGTGGTACATTCACTGAAATGAAGAAAGTTTGTTTTAATTAATTATTTCTTCTTAGGCATAGAAGATACTTGTTGGTTGTTACCTTCTTTTGTATCTTACTCTTAACATGTATCTTAGTCAAAAAAGTTGTCGTATCTGATTTAGGTGATATATCAAATACATAGTTATGGATATTTTTAAATACACTTAGTCATAATATATCGAATATATACTGTATGCCAATGTATGTATGTAAAATATAAAAGTTTGAACTACAATTTATCAAAATAAGATACATGCATTCTAACTTAAAACAAATCGAAGAAACTAGGAAAACGAATGACACACAAACAGTCCCAAAGAGAAGTATAATTATTTCATCCTCACCATCCACATAGCACCACATATTAAAAAAAAAAACAGCCCAAAAAAAATTTACAATTTTGGTCTCTAAAGTTTAGGTCAAAAATTTTTTTCGTTTTTAAAATTTTTTCCATACAAAATCGTCCCTAAAATTTAACTTGATTTTAAAATTGTATTTTTTATTTAAATCTTAAAATTTTGGATCAAATTACTCCTAACAAAAAATTATAAAAAAAGAAAAAAAATAAGAGAAAGAAAGTGTTTGAAATTGAGAGAGAAAAAGAGAACCACGGAGAAGTAGGAGAAGGAGGGAAGGGAAGAAGAAGAAAGGAGAAGGGAAGAAGGGGGAAGAGGAAGGTGGTGACGATGCTAGCGAGGGAGAACGAACGTCGCATGCCGCGTCGCCGTTTCTGCTCCTCCTCCTTGCTCGCTGGCTGCTCGCCGCTGCTTTGCACTACTGGCCGCTGCTCCTCGCATGCTCGTTCTGTAGGGTTCTGATTCTATTTTTTGTTTATTTTCTTGATTCTTTGATATTTAAAATATAGAGTTTATTACATTGTTGATTCTTCTGTATTTGATTCTTTGATATTTGTTGATTTGTTAATTATTGTTGATTTTTCTGCTTCTATTTCTTTTATTTATTACATTATTATTTATGTTTCTGATTTCATTGTCATTGTTGCTGATGCTGTGATGAAGAAAAAGAAAAAGAAGAAACGAAACTAAGTATTTTGGTGAAGAAGAGTTGTTGGAGAAAGATATTTTAGTCCGAAAAACGATTTTAAAAGCTGAATTTTAGGAATAATTTTATATGCAAAAAAAATTTTGACCTATACTTTAAGGAAAAGTATAAGTAACCAATAAGATTTTTGAATAATGTGAATTAATAGGGTTAAAAGAGTAAATTTAATTAGTAGCATTAAATTAGGACATAGTGTATTTTTATTTGATTGATAATTGTTCATATTATTCAAAATTTTCATTGTTCCCTAGCACTTGAAACTGGTACCAATATCGATTCTTAATTGAGAATAATATTATATATGATCCAGCTTTTAGATTAGGACTAAAATGACAATTAGATAAAGAATATTTTTTTAAAAAAGATGTCAAACCATAAAAAACAAAATCTAGATCATATTCATATAGAAATAAGAAATTTGCATATATTTCACAAGATATACACGGACTACGAAATTTTCCTCCAAACAATATAAATAAAAAGAGATAGAGAGTAGAGAATGGAGGGTGAGAATGATCTGGGCCACTTTCTCACTTCCACTTAGATATTTCAAAGAAATATAAACAAATGAAAAGTGAAATTTCCAATCAACCAACATATCCCCTACTAGCTCACTCACTCCCGTATTCTATATTCTCAATTATTATTCCTCCAAATTAGTACATTTCTTTTCCTTGAACTAATTAACGGTAGTGCCAGCTCTATTCACAGCATAACAAGATTTTTTTTTTCCTTTTTCTTTTTCTTTGAAGAGAAACAAAGTTCAATTTTTCTTCCTATTACTAACATCAATTTTCAATAATTTCCTCAAAAGTTTAGACAAACAAAACTCTATAATCAGCAAACTCTCTGAATCCTAATTAACCCCCACCCTTTTGAGCATAATTCATCAATTATTACGAAAGCTTATATTAGTAATGCTCTTGAATATGGTCCCAAAATTGTACCAGAACCTCACTATTAGCCTTATCCCCACACTTTTTAAGGACCATTTTCTTTTTCTTTCTCTTTCAACGGACTTTCCCACTTCCCAACTTTCTCCCATTCTTTCTTTTATGTTTTCTTTGTTCCTTCTTCCTTTCCTTTTCATTTTTTTTCAACCCAACTTGGCCATGTTTTGATAAAGATTTGTCCTAGTTGCTGTGACTCAATATTCCACTAGTTAATATTAAAGTAATGTTATTTTAAATTTAAAATGGTTGGACAACTTATTATAAGAGGGTTTGACTAAAAAATAAATGTGAGACCAACAAAATTCTGTGTCTTTGTTATTAGAATTAAAAATTTTACTAATAAATATTCGAAGAACGCTTATTAAAATTTCAAAAGTACAAATATTTTCATAGAGAAAATAAAATTCAATATCATTGAAATCTTCAAATTTTTTTTTTCTGTAAAAACGTAACCTTCCATCTATATATTCTTAACTTAGTGAAACATTAGAATCTAAAGTTGTCCAACAATTTTGAATTATAAAATTAGGGACGATTTTGTATGTAAAAAAAGGTTGGAAACAAAAAAATTTTTGACTTATACTTTAGTAACCAAAATCGTATTTCATCCTAATATTAATATTATCTATAAGTTCCTCCAAATGTTGGCGTCCAAAAATCAACTGTGGGTTCATGAGTCACTGGAAATGTACTTGAAATTGGCACCAGACACAGCCCTCGGCTTCTTAGATCCTGTTTTGGTCCATCAGCTTCCTTTGATTTACCAGAATTCTGCATTAATAGAAAAAGATGAGTGCATGCCGTGAATTACAGCTTCATTATGCACCACATACAATAATGATAATTTAATACGTGCTTGAGAAATATTTTTTCAATGAATAATTTGGTATTCAATACAATATAAGTGCATATTGAAAGTGCATATTTCTCATTTAAAATGGTCTCTCAAAATTCAATACAATATAAAATTAAAGCACAAAATACAAGTAATATTATTATGTAGATATCGCATTCTTGAAATCAAAATACGTATTGCGTACGTACGTACACTACCTGGTGATGCTGTGTTTGAGCTCCACTCTTCATATATGGGGTGCTTAAAACCTGCATATTTAAAAAAGAGAAAATAAATAAGATGAACTTTTATTAGTATATATTATTAGGCTCATGAATTTAGAAAATATTAATTAATAATGAGAAAATAAGATGAACTTACAGTCACTTGCTCATGGAGGAATTTGATGTATTCAGTGGCCTCAGAGAGCACCGATGCCGTATCAGTCTGACACAACATAGCACACTTATTATAAAATTAAAAGATAATAACAGTAATTAAATTAAAATAAATTAATAATAATATTCTTTCTCAAATGTTTTCTAATTATCCTTCTAATTAATAAGAAAACTGTTCAAAATATTCAATAACTTGAAAATATAGGAAGTATTTAACATGTATTTATTTAAAAATCAAAATATATTAATTAGAAAATAATTTAAAAATATAAAATTCAAATAACAAATATTTTAAATTTAATTTTGATAGACCAAAAATCTATATCATTTTATGCAATAATTCAATCATGTCCATTCATTTAGATGATTATTCATAATTATTAAAAATAATTATTTAATGTGATAAAGTCTAGATGATTTTATGCCGTGAATATATCAAAATTAAGTTTATGTTTTATTACATTATGCACCAAAGAAAAGGAAGATATAAATAGTTTAATTTGTTAACAAAAATCAATAAACACAGCACAACACAATATTCCCGTAATCACACATAGAGTGTTATCATCATTCCCTTTTTGTTTTTATTAATTAAAGGAAGAAACTAGATAGATCCCTGTCTATATATCGGAATAAAAACTCACCTTTCCGAAAGGCGAAACCAATTGCTGTAGGGCAGTGATTCTGTCTCCCATCTTCTCTTTTCTCACCTATATATCAACATTTATTTGGAAGAGCCTCCCATATCATATCCATATTTAATTTATGGACTAAAAAGAAAAAAACAAAGATATATATAAAACTAAAAGTACATAAAAATCAAAAGGAATAATGAAAGATATACAATTAAAGTGTAAAGCTTGCATTGCCTCTTCTTGTTTAAAAGGTTAGTTACATTTATTGTACCTTAAAAGCTGGCAAAGGTGATGGAGGTGTTTCGTTTCTAGGCCTTTTTGATGATTGCTCATTCTCACTTTTCTTCAACATGCTACCTCCTGAGTCCCTTACTTCAGATATATTCTGCAAAACAACCATATTCTTCTAACTCATAAAATTAATTATACAATAACGTTAAAAGAGACAATAATATTCATAATTTTATATATATGATATCCATCATTACATACTTGTTATTCAATTATTTCAGTGATAATTAAAAAGTTACAAAATAAAATAACTTTAAATTATTTTAAACCGAATTTTTATTTCTTTTAATTTTTTTTAATTACATAACCCAAATCTCAATGCACTTCAAGTCTTCGATGCTTCTTTCACCCTAATTAATTCGGGGAATGTTTTGGTTTAAGTATTGGACTATTGGTATAGCCACTTATTAAGCGTATTTTATTTTTACTATTTATATATATCAATGTTAAACACACAATAAAAAAATTAATTAAATGAAATATTTTCTGAGTAAGTTTGTTATTATTAGTAAGTGAAGTTAACAAGAACAATTTTATAATTAGATTTTGATTTTGAATTCTTTAATTATTGTGAAAATGATTGAAATGATACATATTATAAGTTTAAGACTTAAGCTTATAAAAAAATTAAAAAGTAATAAAAAATAAAAGAGTAGTGTTAGGAAGCCAATGGCCTAAGCTTACAATGTGTACAATGGGCTAAATCTTTGGTTTATGAACAAAATGAACATCACCTATACTATCCAGAATAAACAAAATGAATATCACCTATACTATCCAGAATAACCATCCAGATACCAAGGATAATAAACATCTCATGTTATAAAAAACTAATTTTGAGTTCACCAAAGTTTGAACTCTTGTTCTTCCGAATCTGGAATTCTAATACCATGTCCTAAAACCCCTCATCCAAAAAACACAATGTAACACTAATAATCATATCTCTAATACTTTCTAAACCTTCATTGTACACATTGTACGCTTAAGTCATTGGCTCCCTATACTTTCTCAAAATAAAATAGTATGTAGCACAAAAATTCATATAACGAACATCAAATATAATTTAAGAATATATAATATAATATATGTTCAATCAACAAAAGATTGCATAAAGGAAGAGAATAATGTCACTCTAGAACTAATCATGCCATTTTAATATAAGAAAATTTTGTTACGAATATACTTTTATTAAAAGTAATACATCTCAATTAAAATGATTAATTTGACAAAATCCAGTCCCTCCTCTATGCAACATACCTTTGATTGTTGATCGAAGCTTGGCGCCGAAAATGGTTGGTGCAATGAAGGGAAGAAGATGGATCGAGCATCTTTAATGGAAACCGGCGCAGGCTCCGAAGCGTTCCAGAAGGGGGCGTTATTAGTGAAATGCAATTGGTTGTTATTATTGTTGCTGTTCAAACACGTTGAGTATGGAAAATTACTGATAGGTCCTTGGTGTGCTTGATTATTGCTTTCAGGTCCTAATAGTCCTTGTAGCATTGAAGTGTTACAATATAAAGGCGCTGAAGAAGAAGAATCCATCTGAAAATTAGAGGATAATAGTTGTTGGCTTGTGATGTTGCTGTCTCCGGAACAGGAACTGTATTGAGGACTGAACTGTGTTTGATCCAACGAGAAACCTCTATTTGACAATCCCATTCCTGTTTCTTGCTGCAACATCTCGGATGTCTTTTCTGCTCTCCTGCAAAATCAGAATCAAATACTAGAAACATGAAAGTAACAATTTGGAATCTTAAAAGGAGAAGTGAGAGAGTAGTGAATAACTTTAAGCAGAGTCTATTTTTACTCTTTTTGGTCATTCCTTTATGATATCTTTTGTTAAATATCTTAGATGAATAAAATATAAAATATATAGACAAATACTTAATGATTGATTTTTGGCATGCACATAGCATTTTTCATCTTTCGAGGCTGATCTTAGCTTGTGAATGCACACTTAACGTCTTTGTGTTGACAGTCTTGACACAGACGACTCCATGGTATCCACTTACATGAAAGATGCTTGATTCCAATCCATGGATGAGTGAGAAGAAAGCCCCAAACCCATCATCATATGCAAGTTGGGGTCGTTGCTCAAATTTGGGGAATCCAAGTTTTGTTGTTGTTGAAGCCTCTCATGGAACACCACAGAGGACCTACCTGATGAGGCGCCTGCAGAAGAAGAAGAAGACATGGAATTTTCCATGGTGGAAGATCTTATTGGTAGCTTCATTTCATCATCACCAACGCCATGCCAAGGTCCAGATTGCGATTCCCGGCTTTCAAACCTCACAACGTTTCTTGATGAATCCCACCAATTTGCACTTGCTCGAAATTGATCATCTGCCATGGTTGATGTATAATCTATGATGGCCTATATCCATGTTAAGAAATAGTAGTTAACTAAAGGTTATGATGTTGTTTGTCTTGATCATGATTCACCCTTCAGTGCTATATACATACGTGTATGTGATGTGTGAAAGAATGTGAGATTATTAATACAAATGAATGCCAAACGTTGCGGTTCTAGTTAGTATTTATATTGGGGAGTTGGATAGAAAATTTTTGCGACTCAATTTCCTTTTAAATAGAATAAACATCTAATTCGGGCTTTATTTATTTTTACGAAGAATAAGAAGATCTTTGTTTAAAAAAATAAAATAATTTGATTTTTAATCTTTTTATTTTGGAATAATATGATTTTTTTATTAAATATTTTGTTAAATAATAATTGTAATTACTCTTGTGGGAGGGAATATATTTGCATTTTGTGAGGACTTTAAATTTTTACAAATTTTTTTTACAATATAATCAACTATGATCACTTCTATTATTATCTTTTTCATCTTTATTATTATCACTTTTATCTCTACTATGTTTATTGTGTAACTATATTTTATCATCGTTATTATCTCGTCTATCGTCATTATTACTTATATTAATATTATTAATATTAATGTTCCCTTATTCCGTTTCTTGTTTGATGCTATTTTTTTTTAAAAGGTATTTATACTACAATTATTTTTCTTTCTTACGACATCATTTTCAGCAATGGTCTTTTCCACTTAACTATCACATGTGAAAAAAAATTTAAAAATAAAATTATTAATAATTTGTAGAAATTCAAAATTTTTCATAAATTATAAATAAAATTTTTACAAAACTAATTTTTGTTATTATTTAACAGATTTTTTAATATAAAAATTATATCATCCCAAAATAAAAAGATTGAAGATCTAAGTGTTCCTCTTTTTTTAGACGAAATTTATTTTATCTTTCGTAAAAATAAATAAGTTCGAATTCGGTGTTTACTCTTTTAAATATAAAAGACTGAAATTTGTTATAACGATAAAAAGACGTGAAATTTTTTACTAATTTTATTATTACTTATTAATATGAAATAAGAGAGGCAGAAATAATTAGTCAAATAAAAATAATTAAATTTTTGATTTTTTTTATATTAATCTTTAGTATTTAAGAATTTTAAATTTAAGTCTTTAATTAATTTTTATGTGAATCTAAATGTTTAGTTTTTTTAAGAGAATCTTAAGTGTTTAGCTATTTTTATATTATGAAATGCAATTTTTGAATTTTTTTTTAATGGAAAAGTTTTCTTTTGTTCTCATGTAGAGAATAAATGCAAATCTTATCAAAGTAACTTGTAACAATTATTTTAATTTTATCAAAGAATTTTGTGACAGTCATGTTAAAAATTTGGGAGGATTATCCTGATCTTATCAAAATAATTTATGTGTCAATACCAAAATTTATCACTCATCTCATTATTCTTGAGTGTGGCATCTAGTTATATCCTTCTCATAATAAAAAAAATCTAAAAAAAAAAAAAATACCGTTTCGTTTGTTGTGATACTCATTAGTTGGTATTAAAAGTTTAAAACCACAAGCTCTTGATATTATTTGGTATTCAAGAGCATAAAATATACACATAAAAAACTAATCTAAATCGCATGTGATTTGAGGACGAATTATATTCAAAAAGGGAAATATATATGAGCATAAAAGGGGTAGAAATAACTGGTCAAATAAGAATAATTAAGAATTTTGGTTATCTATTTTTATGATAATCTTTAATTAACGTTTAAGAGTTTCTAAGTCATTCTAACTATTAGTGGGTCTTCGATTATATTTTCAATATTTAGTGGGACTTTAATGTTTAGTGGATTAGATAAAAGTTCTATTTAGTTTTTTCAATATAATTTTAAATGTTTAGTGATTATTTTCAAGAAGAATACTAGATGGTCATTAGAATTTATTATTTTTTGTTATTAATTAGTCATCAATATATTTAAAAGTGTAAAATAAAATATTTTATTAAATTATTAAATTAAAAAAATTAAACTAAAAAAATTGAGTTGATAACTAAATAATGACAAAAATTAATAAATTTTGATAATTTTTTAATATTTTTCTATTTTCAATATAGTAGAATAATAAACGTAATGGAACAATAAAAACTTAGTGAATTGCTTATTAGTAAGCTTGTCATCTACTTAACATTATATATGAAACTCTATGAAATATGTAAGATTATGATTATCATATTATGAAATATAATTTTTGAGTTTTCTTCTCAATGGAAGAGTTTTCTTTTGTTCTCGTGTAGAGAATAAATTATAATCTAATCAGATAATTTATAGCGATTATTTATTTCGATCTTACCAAAAAATTTTGTATGCAATCAAAACTAAACTTATTGCTCACTTTTTTTTTTTCTATTCTTAGATATCACGTCTATATCTTTTTTACAAACAATAATTCAAAACAAAATTTGGTCTGCCTAAGATACTCATCACTTACAAGTAAAAAAAATCAAAGTAAAAGAATTATATTTTTTTATATAAAAATCAAAACAAGTTAAAAAGTTAAAAATTTAAAATATAAAATTGTAATATAATTTAAACTTGTCACGACGATAAATAAAATTCAGGCGGTTCATGTTATTTTGGTTGAGTATTACGAATGTAATTCTCATTTGAAGTATATAAAAAAGAGGAAGTATAGAGAGCCAATGAAATATCTGTACAATGTGTACAATGGAAGTTTAGGGATGTCCGATTCAATATTAGAGATATAACCATTAGTGTTACCGTTTCCTATCAGCTTAAGCTTTTGGAATGAGAAGTTTCATAACATGGTATTAGAGCTCTAGATCCGAAAGGTCAAGAATTCGATCCTTGATAGATTCACAATTAAAAAGAAACTTTGAAGAGTAAGAGACGACAAGATAGGAATATGGTTCACAATTTGACAATTAACGGGATGATTAGACCGTGAAATTAATTAACTTCAATTTTTGAGATCGAATTTTTGTTACAGTAATATTAGGATGACAAAAAAAAAGTCAAAATATGCTAAATAAGGTAAATTATGGCTGTTGTTGGCTAATTTTCTTTGGCTACTAAATATTTTTCTTTTGCTGTTTATTATTCTATCCATGTTATTACTCATTAAAGAATTTATTATCTTTTTCATCTCAACTTTAGCCTAAAATACTTCGCATTTTGTTTTGCCAAAAGAAGCTATTCACAGTTTGCTTTACCATTTCTAAAGCGAAAAAGAACCATTTTTGTCTTTATTTATTTACGAAAGATAAGACGATTTTTGTCTAAAAAATAGAACAATTTGATTCTTAATCTTTTTATTTGGAGACAATATGTTATTTTGTTAAAAATTCTGTTAAATAATAATATATAAACAGTAATTATTTTTGTGGAAAGGAATTTATTTGTATTTTGTGAGAGTTTTAAATCTTTACAAAAAAAATTTTTTAACAATATAACCAATTATAATCACTATTATTACTATCTTTTTTATCTTTATCATTATCACTTCTACCTTTATTATTTTTTTTGTGTAAGCATACTTTATTATTTTCGTTATCTTGTCTACTGTCATCATCACTTATAACAATATCATTAACATTAATATTCTCTTATTCCATTTCTTATTTGATTTTAATTTTTTTCCTTTAAAATGTATTTATATTGCAATTACTTTTCTTTCTTGCAACATCATTTTTAGCAATGGTTATTCTCTACTTTAAAAAATTTTTTTAAAAATAAACTTATTTATAGTTTATGAGGGTTTAAAACCTCACAAATTACAAACAAAATTTCCATAAATCTAATTTGTTATTATTTAACAGATTTTTTAATATAAAATTGTATTGTCTCAAAATAAAAAAGGTTGAGAGACAGAAATTACTTTATCTTCTATAAAAATGAATAAATATCGAATTTGGTGTTTATTTTAAGTATAGAAGACTTTGAAATTTGTTATAATAAAAAAATGTGAAATTTTTAGCTAATTTTATTATCACTTATTGATATGAAATAAGAGAGGCAGAAATAATTAGTCAAACCAAAATAATTAAGTTTTTGTTTTTTTTTTTTATATTAGTCTTTAGTATTTAAGAATTTTAAATTTATGAGTCTTTAATTAGTTTTTATGTGAATTTAAATGTTTAGTTTTTCTAAGAGAATCTTAAGCGTTTAGTTATTTTCATATTATGAAATGCAACTTTTGAGTTTTTTTAATGGGAGAGCTTTATATCTTTTGTTCGCATTTAGAGAACAAATGCGAATCTTATCAAAATAACTTGTAACGATTATTTTGATCTTATCAAAAAATTTTGTGGCAATTATATTAAAAATTTGGGAGAATTATCTTAATCTGATCAAAACAATTTGTGTCAATACCAAAATTTATCACTCATCTCGTTATTCTTGAGTGTGTCATCTAAGTATAACCTTCTCACAATAAAAAAGATCTAAAAAAAAATACCGTTTTGTTCGTTGCGATACTCATTAATTGGTATCAAAGCCACAAGCTCTTGATATTATTTGATATTCAAGAGCATAAAATATCACATATCAAAAATTAATTTAGGACGCATGTGATTTGAGGACGAATTATTCAAGAAGGGAAATATAATATATGAACATAAGAGGGATAGAATAACTGGTCAAAAATGAAAATAATTAAGACTTTTGATTATCTATTTTCATGATAATTTTTAACTTCTAAGAGTTATAAGTCATTCTAACCTATGATGCACGGACACTGACACTGACACGGACACGGGACACGACACGACACGGTACACGCCGACACGCGAATTTTAAAATTTTACATGATACGGGGAGACGCATATATATAAAATATAAAGTATTTTTTAGATAAATTGTAATGATATTTTGATATTTTATTGATATTAAAATATAAATTAAAATTTTTAATTATTTTTAATGTCTTATTTTAATTATATCAAGTATTTAAAATATTTTTTTAATAAATAATAATATATACTATATCTAAATTTATTTTAAGAATATATGTTAAGAATAAAATTGAACACGCGGACACGTGATGGTATTTATGTGTGTCCAGGCGTGTCCGAAGAAAAATTTTTTATTTTTTTATTAAGACACGGTTAGACACAGCAGACACGCGTATCGGATGAATGTCGGTGAGTGTCGTGTCCGAAATGTGTCCGACACACAGACACAATACCTTAGGAAAGTGTCTGTGCTTCATGGATTCTAACTATTAGTGAATCTTTGATTATTTTTTCATATTTAACGGGGCTTTAATGCTTAGGGATTAGATAAAAGTTTTATTTAGTTTTTCTAATAGAATTTTAAATGTTTAGTGATTATTTTGAAGAAGAATATTAGATTTCAAAATTTATTATTTTTTGTTATTAATTAATCATCAACATTTAAAAGTATAAAATAAAATATTTTATTAAATTATTATATTAAAAAAATTAAATTAAAAAAATTAAGTTAATAACTAAATAATAACAAAAAATAATAAATTTTAATAATTCTTAATATTTTTCTATTTTTAATATAGCAGAGCAATAAATGTAATGGAACAATAAATACTTAGTGAATTGCTTATTAGTAAGTTTGTCATCCACTTAATACTATATAATAAAATTCTATTAAATATGTAAGATTAATATTATCATATTATGAAATATAATTTTTGAGTTCTCTTTTTAATGAAAGAATTTTTTTCCCGTGTAAAAAATAAATTATGATCTTATCAGATAATTTGTAGCAATCATTTGTTTTGATCACCTTTTCTGCTATTCTTAGATATCACATCTATATTCTATTTTACAAACAACAATTCAAAACAAAATTTTAAGATACTCATCCCTTACAAGTAAAAAAATCAAAGTAAAAGAATTTCTATTTTTTATATAAAATAAAAAAAATAAGTTAAAAAATTTAAAATTTAAAATATAAAATCGTAATATAATTTAAACTCATCACGACGATAAATAAAATTTAGACGGTTCATGTTATTTTGGTTGTGTATTACAAATGTAATTTTTATTTGAAATATACAAAAGTTTAAATTTTTTGCCAATTTTTTAACCTATCCAAGAATCTAACTATAAATTAAAAAGAAACTTGAAGAGTATGTAAGAGACGACGAAATAGGAATATAATTCACAACTTGACAATTGAGGGCATGATTAGACCGTGGAATTAATTAAATTTCGATTTTTGAGATCGGATTTTTGTTGTTTATTATTTTATCCATGTTATTATTCATTAAAGAATTTATTATCTTTTTTATCTCGGCTTTAACCTAAAATGCTTTGTATTTTGTTTTGCCAAAAGAAGCTATTCACAGTTTGTTTCACCATTTTTAAAGCGAAAAAAAAATTGATGAAAGAAAAATCAAAGCTGGAAAAGTTATGTCAATCATGTTTATTTGTATTATTGATTTTAAGTATATAAAAATATATGTAACATCGATAATTTTGCTGCATTATTTTTAGAGGGGGATATATAATTTTGTTTCGTGGATTAAATCTGAAAATGTAATTAGAATTTTCTTTTTCTTTTCTTTTTTTTTTTTGTGACAAGAGACACTAACATTCGTTTCAGTTAGAGTACGGTATAGTAGATTTTTTTTACGAGACGTATAGTCGGTGTTTTTTTTCCTTTTTTGGGATCTCGACTTAAGCTTAGGGAAATTGACAGCTTAACGTAATTTATTACATGGACAAACACAAATTAGAATTTACATGCGTAAATGTTACTAAAACACATGAATTGAATATGAACAAATTAATACTCATGGTGTCTGAGGTATAACTCATCCGATCCAGAATTAAATATTTCTGTTTGGACTGGACGAGATATACGACAGACTTTCAAAAATAATAGTGATGAGCACTTGCAAAGACACTCCAATATTTAAGTAAAAAAAAATGAGATAAGTATAATGCAATACAGAGTGAATAGCATACTTTTTTTTTTTGTTTAGGTTTTCTTATTTAAAGTGGTTGTGCTATACGCAGTTATTCGTATTTGCATAACTAGAATATTGGCCAGATTCTGTGGTAACTGCTCCTAAGTGGTATTTGACCCTATACGGATAAGTCCGTTAGAAGAAAAGATTCACTATTTTTAACTTGGCACATGTTTTCTTAGTTTTGTTCAGATTCTGATTTATAGGTAAAATTGGGCCGAATTATATCTAACGGATCACAGCCCTCAAACTTGACCTGTAAAATTTTTCAATTAGATAAGTTGAGCTTCTGACCTATAACTCAGAATCTGATAGTAGCAGCCCCCAATCTCAACTTGTTGGATTGAAAAAATAGAAAAGTAGGTTTACAAAAAATTATTTTTAACAATAGTGGTTGGCCAAAAAATAGGTTGGGGTGAAACGTGAGAATTTTATTTTCCATTTATTGGGCTGAGTTACGTGGTAAGTTTAAACACAAAAGTTTAAAAAGAATATGCAAAGTTTTAAAATAAATAATTTAAAACCTTGGAACTGACAATAAGAGTGAGTGAAATAATTGAAAAGACATGTGTAATGAATACTCCTGGATAAACTTAGACAATTACCAATGCTGTAATGACCAGTTATATAGTTGATTGTCACGATTGACGGCTCTGATTGAGTGGGATATAGAAAGTTTCTTTTGGGTTCGTTGATTTGATAAGTGAATAGGTTTGATTTTGTAATCATGGTGTAAAAGTGTGGAGTTACGGTCTGTTTTTCGTGTTTTTGCTATCTATTGAAGTGTTCAAGAATCTTTAAAGATGAGTAAAAAATGTTAGTGTACTTCTATTCTATTGTTACTAGTTTTTAAAAAATAGGGGAAGAAAAAGAGGTAGTGAAAGGGAAGGGGGAATAGAAAATAAAAGAAAAGTCAAAAAGCAAAGGGAAAGGGAAAAAGAAAAAAGATACGAGTGAAGAATGGGATAAGATTATTAAGGAAAAATTTGTTTGGGACCCAAATGATCCGTTTTCATGGGTTGTGAAATCTGTCAAGGGATGGGTATCTATTTTTTATGATGAATGTAGTGTATCCCAATCAGGTTATTCTTCTTGTTGGTTTAGGAAAAGTGAAGCTGTGAAAATTGAGTTCTTATCATGTACTACTACTGACCGTGTATACTATAAGGGTGATAGATTCGAATTTTTCTTTATATATAGATGTGTATTTGTCAAACTTGATGCTAAGTTTTCATTTTCAGAATTTGATCATAGTGTATTGATGTAGTTAAAATGTGCACCCTCACAAGTGCATTTTAATTCTTGGACATTTGTGAGGGGTTTCGAAATATTGATAGAATATCTGGAGGTAGAACCTTCGTTGGAAGTATTTTTTTGCCTTATTTCAGACTACGGGTGTGAAGAGAGGGTGTTGGTTAAATTTGGCTAGTGCACTGAATCGAGTTATATTTAGCTTGTATAAGTCGTCGTTTAAAGGTTTTAAGTCGATATATATTAAGGTAAAGTCATGTGAAAATGAGTTTCTGTTCTATGCGAATGAGTATTTGAAGGAGAAGTTTCCATTACATTGACATCCAGCCCCCGAGACAATTTTGGGTATGGAAAGGATGCAGTATGTGAATGGGATGGTTATTGAGTTCTGGTAAATAATATCTCAAAACAATTAGGTTATTGGTTATTTCAGAATTACTTGAATGGAAATCTGATAAAAATTGCATTATTGATATTTAGGTAACTTTTATAGACTAGAATATTTGTTTCGGAACAAACTCGTTGGCTTTGTTTGATGGTGTTCGTTTGTAATATTTGTAAGTGAAAAGGCCCCAAAGGTGACAGGTGACTTCTAGTAGCTTGCGTACTTTCTTTAAGGCGAAGAATGTTGATAAGGAGGGGTCGACGAATGAAGTGAAAGATGAAGGAGGAGATGAGGTGAATTACGCGTTTCCTCGGAAGAGGATTTGGTATAAAAGAAAAAGGGCGAACGCCGAGAAGGAGGATTTAGTAGATTTGATTGAAACTAAATTTATTGAGAAGGAGCTTGATCTACGAGAGGTGGAGAAGTTTATTGATAATCAGAGAGTACTTCACAGGTATAAGGAGAACAAGGAACTTACTTCTATGTGAAGTGGGCATTTTTCCTTCATGTTGGTGCCAGATGAGTATGGACAGTGTTCCACCGATGTAAAGCTTGTCCATGATGTTAGTGATGTCTGTATTGCTCAATATTTACAAGTAAATAGAAATTTGTATAGGCTTTTGTGTTTCTATTGGTTTTTGTTTGTTTTGTTTTCATTATATATTTATTGCTCTTAGCTCGGCATATGCATCATTGGTTACATTGTGTGTTCGGCTAGATTGAAGTGATGCTTCAATTAGTATCATGACAACACAACCATATACTAGCTTAAAAGGGGTCCTCTTTGGTTGATGATTGTTCTGTTGTATTATAGCCCCATAGAATTTCTGGAATGAGCTTGGCCCATTGTCCCTTAGAGTCGTCCAATTTCTTTTAAAGTACCTGCAATATAACCTTGTTGACAGTCTCGGCTAGGCCATTAGTTTGAGAGTGTTCTACAGATGAAAATTGATGAATGATTCTAAAATTTTATTAAAAATTTGTGAATTTTTTGTCTATGAATTGTCTGCCGTTATTAGTTATAATAGAGTGAAGTATACCAAATCTGCATATGATAATCTTCCAAGCAAAAGATATCATTTTTTTTAAAATTGATTTTGGCCAAAGGTATAACCTCTATCTATTTTGTGAAGAAGTCCATAGCAACAATTAAAAATTTAACCTGACTTGGTGCTTGGGGAAAAGGTCCGAGGATATCGAGCTCTCACTTACTAAAAGGCTAGCTCACCTCTGATGTACGTAATTGTTTGATCGGGTTATGAATGATCAGGGCATGACGCTGGCAGTGGTCGTAGTACTTGACTTTGTGTATGCAATCTCTTTGTCATGTAGGTTAATAATATCCTACTCTTAGTATTTTAGATGCTAGATTTCTGCTCCCTATATGTGTGCCGCATACCCCTTTATGGACTTCATCCATGGCGAGGTTAGCGTCGTCGTTGTTTAGGCACTTTAGTAAGGGTCTTGAAATTCTTGCTTGTATAACTCGGCTCCTATCATTGTGAAGAATTTTGATTGCCTCGAGTTTTCTTTTGCCATGGATATTCTCGGGTATTATTCCTGTTTGTAGATATTATATAAATGGTTTACGCGAATCTTCGTCCCGTGAGATACTAAAAACATTTGTTAATGTGATACTGGGTTCATCTAGTGTTAGTTGTGATAAGCTCGGATGATGGGTTAGGCTTCTAATAGTTGCCAATTTTAATAAGATATCATCTCGATAATTTTGCTCCCAAAATATGTGGGATATTTTGAATTTTGTAAAATAAGAGATAAGATATAAAATATAAAATATAAAATATAAAATCGTAATATAATTTAAACTCATCATGACGATAAATTCAGCCGGATCATGTTATTTTGGTTGAGTATTACGAATGTAATTTTCATTTTAAGTATAAAAAAGTTTAAAATTTTTGCCAATTTTTAACCTATTCAAGAATCTAACTATAAATTAAAAAGAAACTTTGAAGAGTAAGAGACGATGAAACAGGAACATGGTTCACAATTTGACAATTGAGGACATGATTAGACCGTGAAATTAATTAAACTTTGATTTTTGAGATCAAATTTTTGTTGTTTATTATTCTATCCATGTTATTACTCATTAAAGAATTTATTATTTTTTTCATCTCGGCTTTAACCTAAAATGCTTTGCATTTTGTTTCGCCAAAAGAAGCTATTCACAGTTTATTTTACCATTTTCAAAGTTAAAAAGAAAATTGATGAAAGAAAAATCAAAGCTGAAAAAGTTGTGTCAATTATATTTATTTGTATTATTGATTGTAAGTATATAAAAATATATGTAACATCGATAATTTTGCTGTATTATTTTTAGAAGAGGATATATAATTTTATTTCGTGGATTAAGTCTGAAATTATTATTAGAGTTTTCTCTTTTTTCTATCTTTTTTTTTTGGCGACGAGAGACACTAACATTCGTTTCAGTTAGAGTACGGTATAATAGATTTTTTTTCTTTACGAGACGTATGGTTGGTGTTGTTTTTTTTATTTTTTGGGATCTCGACTTAAGCTTAGGAAAAAGGACGGGTTAACGTAATTTATTACCTGGACAAACACAAATTAGAATTTATATGCGTAAATGTTACTAAAATGCATGAATTGAATATGAACAAATTAATACTCATGGTGTCTGAGGTATAACTCATCCGATCCAGAATTAAATATTTCTATTTGGGTTGGACAAGATATACGTTAGACTTTCAAAAACGATAGTGATGAGCACTTGCAAAGACACTCCAACGTTTAGGTAAAAAAATGAAATAAGTATAATGTAATTCAGAGTGAATAGCGTACTTTTTTTTGTTTAGATTTTCTTATTTCAGGTGGTTGTGCTATAGGCTGTTATTCGTATTTGCATAACCATTGAGAATATTGGCCATATTTTGTGGTAATTGCTCCTAAGTGATATTTGACCTTATACGGATAAGTACGTTAGAAGAAAAGATTCACTCTTTTTAAATTGACATATGTTTATTTAGTTTTGTTCAGATTCCAGTTTATAGGTATAATTGAGTCGAATTATATCTAACGGCCGGATCACATCCCTCAAACTTGACCTGTGAAATTTTTCAATTAGACAAGTTGAGCTTCCGACCTATAACTCAGAATCTGAATAGTACCAACCCCCAGGCTCAACTTGTTGGATTGAAAAAATAGAAAGGTAGGTTTATAAAAAATTATTTTTAGCAATAGTGGTTGGACAAAAAATAAGTTGGGGTAAAAAATGAGAATTTTATTTTTCATCTATTGGGCTGAGTTATGTAGTGAGTTTAAACTCAAAAGTTTAAAAAGAATATATAAAGTTTTAAAATAAATAATTTAAAACCTTGGAACTAACAATAAGAGTGAGTGAAATAATTGAAAAGACGTGTGTAATGAATGCTCCTGGATAAACTTATACAGGTGCCAATGTTGTAATGACCAGTTATATGGTTGAATGCCACGATTGATAGCTCTAATTGAGTGGGATATAGAAAGTTTCTTTTGGGATCCTTGATTTGATAAGTGAATAGGTTTGATTTTGTAATCGTAGTGTAAAAGTGTGGAGTTATGGTCTATTCTTCATATTTTTGTTATCTATTGAAGTGCTTAAGAGTCTTTGAAGATTTGTAAGAAAGGTTAGTGTATTTCTATTCTATTGTTACTAATTTTTTAAAAAAATAGGGAAAGAAAAAGAGGTAGTGAAAGGGAAGAGGGATTAGAAAATAAAAGGAAAGTCAAAAAGAAAAAAAATACGAGTGAGGAAGGGGATAAGATTATTAAGAAATAATTTGTTTGGGACCCGAATAACCCGTTTTCATGGATTGCGAAATCTGTCAAGGGATGGGCATCTATTTTTTATGATGAATGCAGTGTATCCCAATTAGGTGATTCTTCTTGTTGGATTTGGGAAAGTGAAGCTGTGAAAATTGAGTTCTTATCTTACGCTACTACTGACCGTGTATACTATAGGGGTGATAGATTTGAATTTTTCTTTATATATAGATGTGTGTTTGTCAAAATTTGATGTTAGATTTTCATTTTCAGAGTTTGAGCATGGTGTATTGATGCAGTTAAAACGTGCACCGTCACAAGCGCATTTTAATTCTTGGACATTTGTGAGGGGTTTCAAAATTTGATGGAATATCTGGAGGTAAAACCTTTGTTGGAAGTGTTTTTTGCTTTATTTCAAGCTACGGGTGTGAAGAGAGGGTGTTGATTGAATTTGGCTAGTGCACTGAATCGAGCTATACTTAGCTTGTATAAGTTGTCGTTTAAAGGTTTTAGGTCGATGTATGTTAAGGTAAAGTCATGTGAAAATGAGTTTGCATTCTATGTGGATGAGTATTTGAAGGAGAAGTTTCCGTTGTATTGACATCCTGCCCGGAGACAAATTTTGGATATGGAAAGGATGCAGTATGTGAATGGGATAGTTATTGAGGTCTTGGTAAATAATATCTCAACAAGTAGGTTATTGGTTATTTCAGAATTACTTGAATGGAAATCTGATAAAGATGGCATTATTGAATATTTAGGTAACTTTTATAGACTAGAATATTTGTTTTGAAATAAATTTGTTGGCTTTGTTTGATGGTGTTTGTTTGTAATGTTTGTAGGTAAAAATACCCCAAAGGTAAAAATTATCTGAGGTAGGAAACATGGTAGTGCTGATAAACAGCTAGTGAGTTGTTGGACTATTTTGATGGATTTAGGGCTCTGGATTTACAGTATGTCTTGGCATTTTTCTAGATTAGCTTCTATACCTCGGCAAGTTAACTTGAAACCTAAAAATTTGTTGCCATGTACTCCGAAAGCACGTTTTTCTGAGTTCAACTTCATGTTGTATAGTTTCAATTATTAGAATATTCCTTGTAGAATGTTTGTATGCTTGCTTCCGGATGTGATTTTTGCTAACATATCGTCTATATATACCCCTATATTTCATCCAATTTGGTTAGCAAAAAATTTTATCCATTAGCCTTTGGTAGGTTGGACCTGCATTTTTGAACCTGAATGGCATAACCTTATAATAAAAGTTACCATGGTTAATAATAAAGGCGGTCTTATCTTGGTCAGCCGAATACGTAAATATTTGGTTATAGCCGGAATAAGTACCCATAAAACTTAAATTTTGAAAACCAAATGAGCTGTCAACTAATTTGTCAATACAAGGTAGAGGATATGCATCTTTTGGACATGCTTTGTTGAGGTCGGTGTAATCTACACACATCCTCCACTTATCGTTGTATTTTTTGACCATGGCCACATTTTGCTAACCAGCTTGTGAATTTGATTTTCTTTATGAATCCATCATTGAGTAGTTTATAGGTCTCTTCTAACGATGCTTCCCTTTTGTCTATGTCAAGGTGGCGTTTCTTCTGGGCTATAGGTCGGATTGCTGGGTTGATAGCAAGTTTGTGGCAGATGACGTTTGGGTTAATGCCTAGCATGTCTGCTGGGGTCTAGGTGAATAAGTCGATATTTTGTTGTAGTAGTGTGATAAGTTGTTCCTTCTCTGGTCTTTGCAATGCATCTCTGATATAGGTAAGCTTGTCTTCGTTGTCTGTCAATTTTATTTTTATTAAGGTGTCTGTAGGCATAGATCGGCCTTGTAGGTTTGTCCGAGGGTCCAAATCTGCTAAGGTAGGTAGACTTTCCGAGTTATAAACTACTTGTATGTACTGCTGGTCAACTTGCCTTAAAGAATTTGCCTTAAGGCTCTTGTTATAGCATTGTTGGTGCGGAATTTATAACCCATAAACTAATCGGCAAGTGCACCGGGTCGTTCCAAGTAGTACCTCAAGTGAATGAGAGTCGATCCCACGAGAATTGATAGACTAAGCAACAATGGTTAAGTGATTTACTTAGTTAGACAAACAGAAAAGAGTGTTGAGAGTTCAATTGCATCAAACAGTAATTTAAAGAATCAAAAAACAAGCAGTAAATTGAGGTGAAGTATATATGGAGAAAACAGTTAAGGTTTCAGAGATATCTATCTTCCAGATTGACTTTTCTTAGTACCTATTTTAATCATGCAAGATTCGATTCATGGCAAACTATACGTGACTAAACCTTAATTCCTTAGACTTTTTTATTCTCCTCTAACCTTCAACTGCCAATTCCTTGGTCACTTAATTCCAATTAGAGGGTGAAGTTCAATTCTAGTTTATATGCCACAGAAACCCTAATTACCCAAATATAAGAGGATTATATGTCACGTATCCTATTAAGTCCAGATAATTAGTAGTTTAGGAGAAATTATTTTCAAGCTGTTGTTCAAGTAAAGAGCTTTTCCAAATTATACAAGAACTCAATTAGAACAAGGGTCATACTTCCGTTCCACCCAGATTCATAAGATAAAGAACAAAACTAATTTTTGAAATAGAAATCAATACATGAATTAAAATAGAAAAGTAATAGTATCAATCCATACAATAGACAGAGCTCCTAACCTTAACAGTGGATGTTTAGTTGCTCATGGTTCAGAGAGAGAACTAGGATTCAGAAAAACTGTAAAGTGTGGAATGAGGTAAGAGAGAAGAGAGCCCGAAGGGCTTATTCTTTTCTCTTTTATATCTAATCCTAATTAATGTAAAATATATTTTCTAAAACTAAATAATATGTTTTCCTATTTTTAAATAAAATAATGTTTAATAAAAAATCACTAGAGATCTTCGTGCAAGCCTTGATGGATGAAAGGGGGACCATTTTGCTTCTTATTGTTGGCGCCTAACTTGGAGGTGGTCGAATTGCCTTGATTGTTGTGGTTGATGTTGGCGCCTAACTTGGTTGAGAGTGGTGCCTAACTTCATGCTGGCCGAACCAGTTAGTGTGTGATCATTGCATCTGGCGCCTAACTTGAGAAACCTCAAGTTAGGCGCCACCTTGGCCGAACTATTTTGAGGCTTTTCTTTGTCCTGGTGCCTAACTTGGGATTTGCCAAGTTAGGCGCCACTCAAACAACTTGCAATTTGATGGATTTTGTTTATCTTGGCGCCTAATTTGGAGAATTCCAAGTTAGGTGCCACCCTTGCTGAGTTGCTGGAGAAGAAGTATGAACTATTATATATCGTTGGAAAGCTTTGGAAGTTAGCTTTACAACGCCACTAAAATCACATCAATTGGACTTCTCTAGCTTGAGTTATTCAGGTTAGAGTGCAGAGATGTTAGGGTTGACAGCATCATTCGCTTTCTTCTCTTTTTCTACAGAAACTCCATCAAATCCATCCAAATGCTACCTGAAATAAACAGAATTGCACACGACTCAAAGTAGCATCCATAGTTACTAAAATATAATTAATTCTTGATTAAACTTAACAATTTGAATGCAAATTTACTAGGAAAATATAGGAAAGATGCTCACGCATCAATTGTCTGGCCTCCTTCTGGTCAGCATGAATGGTGACGATTCTATTATCTTGTGAAGAAAACTTAACACACAAATATAAAGTGGAAATAATAGCATCAAAAGTATTTAAAGAGGTTTTGACCACAATGATATTGTACAGGCTTTTGCAGTCCACAACCAAATATTGAATATCTAGAGTTTTATAATTAGGGTAATTGCCTAGTGTTGTATGTAATCATTTATAACCTCGGATTAGAACGCGCTCTCTTGAGAAACCTAACAGTTCTCTAGTAGACAGCTATAGGGCTTTGTCACTTAGCTTCATTTTTTGGGTATGTAGAATAAAATAATACATTTGCTTGCTGCCTGGGTCCATAAGGACTTTTGTCTCCAATGGCTTGCCAACTTAAAGTGAGACAACTACAGAGTCGTCTAGATTTTTGTCTATCGTTTACAATCTAAAGAACTGAATGTGATGTCTGGGACATTTACGTTGGTGGTAGAAGTCGGCTCATAGCCAGTAACTGACATCATGGCCTTATAGGACCTCTTTCTGGCCGAGTTGCTACATCCTCCACCTGCGAAGCCACCAGAAATACAGTTAATAATTTTGTGAGGTTGGTTAGGGTTGTCGTCTACCTTTTTTCCTTTGTCTCTGTGACTGTCAGTTGTTTTGGAGTTTTGGCCGAGGTTTTATGCATTTCGTTGTTGTCCTCGACTGTCAATGTATTTCTCTAGCAAGCCTTGGCGAGCTAACTTTTCAAGGAGGTTTTTTGCTATAACACAATCGTCTGTAGTGTGTCCATATTTTTTTATGAAAGGTACAATATTTAGATTTATCCACATATCCTTGGTCTTGGTATCTCCCTGCTTTGTTTGGTGGTTTGATCAATTCGAAACGTAGGATATCTTTGAAGATGTCCTCTCTTTTGGTATTGAAAAGGGTGTACGTGTTAAATTTTGGTGTGAGTTTGAAGCGTTTTTGGCCTATCTTATTGCTCGGGTATTTGTTCTATTTTGTCCTTTCGGTGAAAAGTATTCCCCAGGACGACAGTAGTTGGTACCATCACGATTATCTCTCACCACAGCTATCTTCTTGGCACAGTTCTCTACAACCCTCGCCTTGTTTACTAGCTCGGAGAACCTTCTTATCTCCAAAGGAGCCACTACAATCATGATGTCATCCTTGAGGTCTCCTTGGTATTTGATGCATTTTCATTCTTCGTAAGACTTGGGAACACCCTGACAAATCCTCAAAAATCTGCAGAGTTCCTCGAACTTGCTTGTATACTCAGCCACAGACATAGAACCTTGCTTCAGCTACATAAGCTCCAACTCTCTAGCCTCCCTTACTAATTCCGAAAAATACTTCTTATAAAAGGCCATCTAAAATACCTCCCAAGGGATATCCGCATTTGGAAGTTGTAGCAGTTGGCACTCTCCTTGCCACCAGTGATGGGCCTCTCCCTTCAAATGATAAGTCGCGAATTCCACAAACTGAGTAGCTGGGACATGCTGAGCCTGTAGAGAACGTTCCATGGCTCAGAACCAGTTATCAGCTTCAGTAGGATTTGTTGTGCCTCTGAAAGTCGGCGGGTTAACTTTGAAAAAAGCAACTAGAGTCATTGGAGCACTTGGCCAAGTTGTTCTCGACCTTTCTCCATTTTCATTTCTCTTTCCATGTCCCATTCTCTCTATGGCATGAGTAGTTGCAACAGCGTTTGCTTGCATCACAGTGGCTACGTTAGTCATTGCTATCATAAACTCAGCATGGTTGTCAACTGACGGATTACCTTCACTCACTCCCCGTGTACGCGGTCGACCTTGTCTGTGAGGTGCCATTTGGAATTTTTGTCCACACCAAACAATCGATATTAAGGTGATCAATATCAATATCTCAAACTCAATGCTTTAATTATTCCAAAATTACTCACAAACAAGCATGCTATGCATATCAAGCAGATAACCTAAGTAGCATGAAAGAAAAATGACCCAGAGTTTGCAATGAAGCACAATTGGTCCATCCCTCATGCTCACGAGGATGAACCGCTCTGATACCACTAAATGTAACACCCCATTACCCTGAGCCTTACCTCATGCCGTAAAGCAAAGGATAACAAAATACCACGACAATTCTGAAGCTTATATATTAATATACATAGAAAGAAATTATAATACGAGGAGCCCAATGAAAGATTAAAGCTTAAAATAGAGATAGAAAAGCACGAAGCATTCACACAATAACTAAAAGTGTAAAACACAAGATACTACATGATAAAGATACAAGATTGCAAGGTACATAGATGTGTGTGTGTGTGTGTGTGTGTGTGTGTAATAACCAAAAGAGTACTAGCCTAGCCCACGGAGTTTAGGCCGACTAGTTAATACAAATATAACAGAGTTTTTGAATTAAAACAGCACATCCTCTCTCTCTCTCAAAGTTTTTAGAAATAAAGCCTCTAAGGCAACCAAATACAGTAATCCAAAAGTGAGAGAAATAATAGCAAAATAAAATATAAAACAAGCTGGATCATCCTCCACTCTGTCACCACGTTGCAAACTCACCGAGGTGGGTTGCAACTTGCATCTGAAAAATAACAACAACATATGGTATGAGAACCGAAAGTTCTCAGTATGGTAATAGTGCCTAGTATATAAGATATAAGGTTTTGGGATGCCAAAGGCAATCCTAGAACTTCACATTGATACGGATATAGCTTAACGAAATATGAAATATAAAC
Organism: Arachis ipaensis; assembly: GCF_059453495.1. Lineage (NCBI taxonomy): Eukaryota > Viridiplantae > Streptophyta > Magnoliopsida > Fabales > Fabaceae > Arachis > Arachis ipaensis. The sequence goes on along the minus strand of NC_142438.1, from coordinate 28,348,515 downwards.
CATAATTAGGGTATTCTAACTTAGGGATTTTCTAACTAATACTAGTCACCGTTGTCCCACAGCCTTCACCGACATATCCTCTATGCGATCCCATCGCGACCGCCTACTGAACCTCCTCAATCCCAGTAAAAAATACAGATAATACAAATAAGTAAAGTACAAGTACTATACATATGCAGCAAATAAACAAATATCAAGTAGGCAAGTGATTCATTTAGGCATATTGAAGTTAAACAAAACAAACAAACACATAGGAGATGCATATGATGAATGCCTGTCCTAATTGGCTCGTGATATCACTTGTCGATCCATCAATGCCAACTCGACACATCCTTTTGGATATAGCCTTTCTTCCATGTCAGGGATATATTACCATACACACTCTCGTGCACCCAGGGATATAGTGCCTTTCACACTATAGACCCGTAGATATAGTGCCCAGCATACTCGCATGCTTAACCCAAGGATATAGTGTCTAATACACTCTTGCGACAGAGAAGGTTATGCAAGCGGGATACCACCCCAACTCTCACATCTCGACATAAGTGGGATTAACCACCTTTCTTATGCCAATGCTGCGACCTCAACAATCGGGACTCACCACCGCTCTTTTCTGAGGCACAAAGTGACTCAACAATATCAATTTAAAACAATATAATAATGGTTCTCAGTAATCACTTTCAGTCCTCAGTAATTTCATCATTCAATTCTGATTTCTAAACTCATAATAAACATGATTAGTTCTTAATTTCACAGCACATCATATTCATTAACATAGTACTCCGCCATCTCACCCAACTAATCCATCCTCAGTACTTCAGAAACCTAGGGATTCATCTTCTAACTTAAAATAAAAATCATCAATTTAGACCAACTAATCTCATCTTCACTAGTCATATAGTCTAATTACTAGATAGTAATCTTAAACGGTAAATAAGGAAGTTTAGAAAGTTAGAGAACCTTTGAAAACAAAGAAAAATAATTTTTTATCAAAACAAGAGTCATGTGTACGCATGCCTTTGTCCAGCGTACACATGGGTTGAATTTTGGGCGGCTGCATACGCGGCACCCTGCTCGAGTACGCAAGACTCCCAGATAGTGGAGGAAGCCTGTGTCGCGTGTTTAAAACTCGCGTATGCATGCCTTGAAAATACATGCTCGCGTACGCATGCTAGTGTCGGGCATACGCGAGATCTCCAGACAGTGAAAAATGCCCGCGTCGAGTGCACAGGTCCGCGTATGCATACTGTATCAGACTTAGAAAAATTTTAAAGTTGTAGAATTTCAGATTTTTGCATCGAACTTCAAATACTCATAACGTTTTTGTTTTAAAATATTTCCCATCCGTTTTTTGAACGTTTTAAAGCTCTCGGACCCAACTTTTATTAAAATCAAGTTTCATAAAAAATGGGGGTCTGGAGGCCAAGTTTTTCCTTATCAAAGTTTGTTAAAATAAGATTTTACACAAAA